>NC_133658.1:810968860-811112343 GCF_037893015.1 Macrotis lagotis | reverse complement strand
GTGAAAATAGTATCTATTTGCATTCATACTCCATTCATATTCTCTCTCTCTCTCTCTGTATGTGGATGGTATGCTCCTTCACAATTCTTTAGAACTGCCTTTGATCATTGTGTTGAGAAGATTGAAGTGTATCAGTTGATCATCACACAATGCTGCTGTTATTGGGTACAATGTTCTTCTGGTTTTGCTTACTTCACTCAGATCTTACTGGTGTGAAATATCTTATAATTGTGTTCATTTATTTCCTGGGCTTGTTAAGGAAGGTATACTCTCAAATATTTTATATTATTTATAGTTATTTTGAATGAAATTTCTCTATCTCTTGCTACTTGGCTTTGTTGTTAATATACAGAAATGCTGATGATTTATGTGGGTTTATTTTATATTCTGCAACTTTGCTAAAGTTGTTAATTGTTTCAAGTAGTTTTTTAAGTTGATGCTCTAGAGTTTTCTAAGTATACTATCATGTCATTTGTAAAGCATGTGAGTTTTGTTTACTTATTGCCTATTCTAATTCCTTCAATTCTTTTTCTTTTTTATTGCTAAAGTTAATGTTTCTTATACAATATTAATTACCCTGATCTTATTGGGAAATATTCTAATTTATCCCTATTACATATAATACTTGTTGATGGTTTTAGATAGATCCTCTTATCATTTAAAGGAAAAACTCATTTATTCCTATGCTCTCTTGTGTTTTTAATAGGAATGGGCATTGTGTTTTGTCAAAAGTTTTTTCAGCATCTATTGAGAGAATCATATGATTTCTTTTAGCTTTGTTATTGATATGGTAAATTATAGTGATAGCTTTCCTAATATTGAATTAGTCTTGCACTCCCTGTGTAAAGCCCACCTGGTCTAGTATATATTATCCTAGTGATAAATTTCTGTTATCTCTTTTTTAAAATTTTATTTAAAATTTTTGCATCAATATTCATTAGAAATATTGGTCTATAATTTTCTTTCTCTATTTTGACTCTTCCTGGTTTTGCTATGAGCACTATATTATAGTCATAAAAGAAATTTGATAGGACTCCTTCTTCATCTATTTTCTCCCAAATTTATATAATATTGGAATTAATTGTTGCTTAAATGTTTGGTAGAATTCCCTTGTTCATTTGTCTGGCCCTGGAGATTTTTTTCTTTGGCTTGTTCAATTACTCTTTTCTGAAATGGGTTTTAAAAGGTATTTTATCTCCTCTTCTGTTTATCTGGGCAACTTATATTTTTGTTAATATTCATCCATTTCACTTTGTCAGATTTATTTTTATAAAGTTAGGCAAATAGCTCCCAATTATTGCTTTAATGTCCTCTTCTTTGGTGGTAAATTCATTCTTTTCATCACATATTAACTATTATTTCTTCTTACTGGGCAAGGTATAGAATAAACAAGTCTTTTTTCCCTTGACCCAGCACTGCCTCAGAACCATCTGAGATGGAAAGAACTGCCAGTGAAGGGAAACTACCTCACTTCTGATCCTTAACCCTGGCTACTACATTGCTCACAGGGCTTAGCTGAGATGTTAGGCAACTATTCCATTCCATCTGATGAGATGGAGGACTGCCAGACATTATCACCTGCCCTTTTACTGTCTCCTAATATCCCCTAGACTCTACATATCTCTCCATTCCCTGAAGTGCCTTGGTATAGTCATTTTACCTCATTAGGTAATATAAGGACCACTTGACTACTTAATCTTAGGACTTTTAAGTCTTTTCATTTGCCCTGACATTGAACCTTCTTTTACAAGCTGTTTCCCTCAACTAGAATTTGAGATTCTTTAAGAGCAGGGACTCTCTCATTTTTCTATTTCTATCCCTAATACTTAGTATATAGTTCTTGGCTCAGTGTAAATGCTTAAAAAATATTTTCCCATTCATGTCATTTATTCATACATCTAGTATTGTAAATTGCAATGAAGCAGTTTTTCTTGCAATAACAGCACATCAAACAACAGCAGTGGCTATATAGGTTTTGAGACTAGAGTTAGTCCAAGACTGTGACTTGTTCCTGTCCCCATCTGAATTTAATAATTAGTACTTGGCCTTCTGGGGAACCCAATACAGCAATATCTCCATTTGCCCTTTTCTGCTGCTCTTGACTGGTTCAACTTTACTCTACCTAGTTAACTTTACAATTTCTCTGTCAAAGATATTTGCAGAGAGGAATAGCTAATCATTCATGTCGCAACTTGAGGGGACATGATTCTAGACTACCTATCAGATCAATGTCAGAATTCTAAAATTGGTTACATACAGAAGTGGCAAGAGCATTGTATTTAGAATTTTACCTAGGTCTGCGAATAATAGGATCCTTGGATTCAGGTGACTTTGGACAAGTTATTATTACCCCCTTTCTAGGCCTCAATTTCCTCACATATAAAATAAAAGGATTGAACTAGATCTTTTAACAGTCTGTTTTCAGGTCCCTTTTAGCTCAAAATTCTAGCATCCTACACTTTTAGAGATTATCTAGTCCAAATCCCTTAAACTGCAATTAAGAAAACTGAAACTCAGGCAGAAACAATATGTTGCTCAAGGTCACACAGTGAGCAACTTTTGCCTTAGTTTACTACTTCACTTTGTTAAGAAATAACATGAGATGGCAGACATTAAGTCAACATCTTGAATTCTGGCTGAGTATTTCTGCCTTTCATACCACTGACCATGTACCACTAACACAAGAGTCTGGCAATTAATTTTCTAGCACTGGGTTTTTTGGTGTTTGCATCGGCTTTTCAAGTTAAATTTTATTGGACCAAACAAACACTAATGAATAAATGATATCATTCCAAGTTCCTTAGGTCTCATCCCCTTATCCCCCAAGGATGAGCTTCCTTGGCAGAGCTTGCCAGCTTGCTGCCTCCTGCCACCCTCAGAGGTAGTTACTGTTGCTGATGACAAACGCACAAGGACTGATACATTTCAGGGAGAGGAACCATTTAAAATGTTGCCTGTTTAAAAATTAAAATTAATTTGCCCTGTGAATTGTGAAGCTCCTCTTTTAATAATGCTCTGAATAATTCAATAGCACTTGGACTAAATAAAAGTCATTGCAACATTTCTGCTGCCTTGGAGATACAGTCCAGGAGGGAAGACTTAGTGAATTCTCTTGTGCTTTCTTTTGCCTTAGAGAAACTGTAGTACACAAGTCTGTGATAGGGTTCCAATCAAGCAGTTATGTGACCTTAGGCAAGTCACTGAATTACTTTGGGACCTGAAGTTCCTCATCTGTGAAATGGGGGCACTGAAGTGATAGATCCCAAAGGGCCCAGCCTGCTCTATGGCTCAGGGTCTAACTACAAAAAGCAGAAAAGAACACAAGCCTGGAAATGATTGCTTTGACAGTCTGTGGTATTGCCATTTATGTGATACTGAGCAAACCACTTAATTGAAGGAATTTCAGTTTTTTTCATCTGTAAAGTGAGGATCATGCCCAGAAATTATGCTCTCTTCTCTTCTTTCTACTTCTCTCCTTATTACATTTGTGCTATCATCAAATAACATCTCTATGTTAATGATTCCTAGATCTACTTAATGATCCAGTCCTAACCTCTCTCTAATCTCTAGTCTTGCATTTCCAATAGAATATATCTGATATGGTTCTGTGCCTCCTTATCAGAAATTAGACCCTTAGGCATTTGGTACTTTTTAACCTTTTGTCTTCCTACACTCCATCTCCCTCCCCCAAATGCCCTCCACAAACTTTTTATCTAGTACCACTGACTGGCTTGCTGTTCCTTACCCCAGACACAATTTGCTTCCCTACCTTTTTTGTCTCTTAGCCACCTTGGATTCCTTCAAAACCCAGACAAAATTCCATTTTCTACATGAAGCCCTTTTGATCTCCCTTAATGCTTGTCCAATCCCTCTGTTGATTATCTTCAATTTATCCTGTGTATATCATCTTCATACATAATTGGATGCAAGTTGTCTCCCCTATTAGATTATAAGCTCTTTGGGGTTAGGTGTATTTTTCTTTCAATATAAGGAGGAAGTTCAGGACAAAGATGTCTTTTTCCCTCTCCTGGCCTCCCTGCCGACATCTCTAGAAAAAGTTTCTCTACCAAACCCCCTAGTACTGGGTAATTCTCCCCACTTCCTACTCCCTCCTTTGCATATTGTTTTACACTTTTATATAAACTCATTTAGTATATGGGCCTGATACATACATAGTAAATAAATGTTTTGGTGACTGACTGATTGTCTGTAGCATCCTTAAATCCACATCTTTCTGTCTTCTCCACAAGAATTGTATGAAGTACTTTATCAAAAACTTGGTTAAAGTCTAGTGAAATTCTGTTTACAGCATTCTCTTCATTTATTACTGTGTCAGAAAAGAAAATGTGATTAGTCTGGCATGATTTGTTTTAGATATAATCCTGTGATGTCCATGATTTTTCATAGGGTTCTCATTTTATGAACACAAAGTTTGTTCAAAATTTGCTTATATTGCAGAAAGCTCCTTGAGGGCAGAGGCTCTTCTGCTTTTTTTTGTATTCCTCTCTGTTAGTATAATACCTATTACATAATAAATATTTAATGACTGATGGATAGAAAGGAGTAGTACAATGGTTAAACACAAGATGTTTTGGTAGAACTAGAGAGGAAGGGTCATGAAGAAGAGCTGTTTGAAAGCAAAGGGCAGATGGGGAACCTTAAAGACAAAACTCTTGCTCCTGAATTCTACCTTAGATTGGTCCTACCTAATATACTATACAATCATACCCAGATCCAGGTTGGCCTATGCTGTATAAACTGTGTTTAGAGACAGGGTCAATTGCTTGACTCCCTCCCTTCCTAAAATAATCCTCCAGGACCACCCTGGAGGACATGGAGACATTTTAACAAGCCTGACAAAATCCTCTCAGAAAGTCTGTGCTCTTGAGGTCTGAGAAATGCAAACCTGACAAGTGTAGCTGACTGAGTGATTTCTTTCTTTTAAAAATATCACTCTAGCAAGATAAAGATTACTTGCTTTGATGGCCTTCTGATTAAAATTACATTTCTTTTGCAAGCACATTTCTTTTCTCAGGAATTTTGCCCCAAATAGTTGTTTCTAATTTGCAATGCAAACAGAAACAAAATAAATAAAGGCAGAGACTCCCAGAGAAAGGTGGATTCATTCTTCACTCTCTTTAAATGATTAAACATAACCTATTGAAAGTTCTCTCCTTTCAGAAGAGGTTGTTGGGACTTCGAAGTCTCTTTAACCCTGATTACAGTGTGTGACATTTGGCATTTCAAAGTATGCATAGTATATATAATGGTGAGATCATTGATCTTGGAGTTCTGGATTCAAAAAATGACTCTGCTCCTTACTTGTAATGTGACCCTGGGTTAATCATTTAACCTCTCTGTAGGTCAGGTTCTTTGTCTGCAAAATGGGGGTGATAATGAAACAGGGAAACTTGGAACAGAGAAAGAAATATTGTAATTTTTTTCTTTCTGTATTGGAGACAAAAATTGTAATTGTGATAAATGTTATAATCCTTTTCTTTTCTACATTGTTAGAATACTTTCCTTTTGGTATTGGCCTTGTACTGACAAACCCTGATTAATAAGCAAGGAATGTACCTAGGCATTCTGTTAAAACAATCTTTAAAACTGTTAACCCTTCTCCATTCTCTATATTGATCTTGTGTCAATCTGGTTTGTGCTCCTATCTAAATTGGCAACTTCCTAGTTATCTCACCAGGCTATCCTAGTTATGTATCATAAATTCCTTGAGGTTTCATTGTTTATAAAGACTCTGAAACTAACATCTCTAGTTAGTGTGCCGTAAAGCCATAAACTCCCAAGATTAAACTATAACTCTGAACTCCTCCAGTCATGCACAGGGATGCTACTTTAGGTCATGTGTCAGAGCCATTCCTTAATCCCTCCCTCATACCACCCTAACCCTTTCCTAACTCCTTTGCAGTTCTGCCCAACTCCACCAGACCCTACCCCCAAGAGTTCTTTGAAAATATCACACTGTTGATCTCCGCTGATCTTAGCCAGGATGCTTCCTTGCAGCTGAACTCCTCTTTTTCATTCCTTGACCCCCAAAACTTTTTTCCTACTCATGGTAGCTGCAGATGCCCTTTCTTTTCTTAACTTCACTATCTTTATTAAAAACTCAATTTCTTTACCTTGGCGGCATCTTTAAAGATCTTTGTGAGTTAACTTGTAACTTTTTTCCCCCAGTAACCTATGAATTAAAATCTATAAATTTTACTTAGACTTCTGGGTCAAAGAGCATTGTGATTTTTTCACCAATAAATGAACCCAGAAATCTTTGCTAACCCCTTTCCCAAGGGTACCCCCCCCTAGGCATCTTTCCTCAATTCACCCTGCAACAACAATAATATAAATATATATATATATATATATATATATATATATATATATATATATATATAAAACTTGCCTCATAGGGTTATTGGGCAAGTATAAAGGATAAAATGAGTTATTTGTAAAGTGCTTCCCTTCTTTTTCTACATATTATCTAGGTAATCTTGTCAGCTCTCTTGGATCCATCCATCACCTTTATGTAGACCAGTGATGTTAAATTAAAAAAAAAAGGAATCAACTAATTCAAAATAAGGATCCTTATGTCCTATATTGACTTAGTTTTAAAACATAATTTTAACTATGTTTTAATTATATTTTTCTTTACTTTATTAACTATTTCTAAATTATGTTTTAATTTAGTTCAGCAGCATTTGGTAGTGTTTTGTTTGCTTGGGATCCAGAGATGCATCTTTAATATAAATGACTTTCAGATCTAATCATTTTCTCTGTACTTCTACATTCTTTTAGCTGATCAGAATTTCTGAAAGATTTTCCTGTAGCCATTTTGAATGAAACATGTCCTGAGCAAAATTCTTCCTAACATCCATATTTCTATTGACAACATCAGCATCTTTCTAGTCACCCACTTTTAAAATTCTCCCCAGTAATACTCTAAGCTTCTGTCTGCCTTATATTTTGCATCCATTTGGTTGCCAGGTCTTATGAATTCTGTGTCCACAATATGTCTCTACCTCATTCTCCTCTTCACCTTCATAGCCACCAGACTGGTTCGGGCCCTCATCACTTCTTGGTTAGATGATTGTAATAGCAATTAAATTTGTCTCCTTCCTCCAGTCTGTTCTTACTCCAATCTAATCCTTAAATATTGGCTGTTTATATACATATATATATATATATATATATATATATAAAAATTTTAATATATACATATATGTATGCATGTGCACATATACACAAATATATACACATGTATACAAACATGTATATATAAATACATGTCTATACATAGGCACATATATATTATACACATATATAATATATAGATTATATATGTAGGCATATTTGAGAATATAAACTTTAGAGCAGGGACTGCATTGCTTTTTATTGTCTTCATATATAGTTGTAATAATAGCATCCATATGATACTTTAAGTTTGCAAAGTACTTTACATATATCTTATTTGATCTTCATAGGTGGATCAGGGAGGTAGGAGCTATTATTATTATTATCTCTATTTTACAGAAGGAGTAATAGAGACATTGAGAGGTTAAGTGACATAGGTATCAGAAGCAAGGTTTAAATTCAGGTCTTCTTGATTTCAGGTGGATTGTTCTACTTATTGTATCACCTAATACATTGGACAGTATATTTCCTGTTGGGTTAAACTGAATATTTGTCTGTATAGACTATGAATCTGATCCACTATACCTGAGTTTAATTTGGCAAGCAAAATTTTACTACTGAATTAATTTTATGACTCTTGTGCAACCAAGTCCATCCCATAAAGACTCATGCAGAGGTAGGACTAAGTTTCCCTGACCTCCTTAGGATTCTGTAGTCTAGATTGTTAGATGCCATAGGAAGAATCAAATAGATTAAAGAAGAAATATTGAATGGGAAAAAAAATGGATTTCTGAACCCAGGTCTGAGACTCTACAAATCGTTATTCATTTTGTTCCCAAGTGATATCTGGGATATTTTTGCAAAGTGTTTGTGTGTGTGAGTATGAGTCTTTCTTTTATTTTTAACTCCCCTCAACCAGGTTTCTCCTTAATTAAGGTTTGGAAGGAAGGAAGGCTCTTCTACTGAGTCCTCCATATCAACTCCATTCCTCATGTTCCACTAATAATAAAAGTCTAATGCAAGTATATGAGGCTTGACTTGACTTCCCCATCTGCCCCCATTACATTCTATTTCCTTCTAGTGATATATAAGTGTTAACTTCTAGTGATATGACTTAGTGTTATGACTAAGTGATATGAGGAGTGTTAATATCTTCATATAAGATATTATGCAGTCCTGGAATGACTGGCAGAAAAAACTGAAATTCAAGACATAACTAGAAAATATGAAGCAAGCTGTTGATTCAGTTTCTTTCCAGGCAGATTTGCTTTATGTTTGTCAAAAAAGTAATTGATATGATTGTGTTAAGGTACTTTGTTCTGGCAAATCTACCCAGCAAATATCTATCTTTAAGACAATAGCAAACCATTCACAATGCCCATCAGCATCAGAAGAGGGATAACTTGAAGAAGAATTGTTAGGAGTCAGGCACTAGCCTTTTAAAATGCTTAAAAGACTTTCTGTGTCTTTTCAAAGAATTACTACTTTAAAATTTTTTATTAGATTCTGGATTCATACGAGTTAATTTGAGGGTGGGTCTGGAGCACACCTGGGTCTCTTATAGATGATCTTCAAAGCTTCCAGTTTACTTCTTATTAACTAATTTCCCAGTGAGGTATGACAAAAAGATCACTGGACTCAAGTCAGAACTGGACACAAATCTTGGTTTTTCCCACTTGTCTACATGCATAATTGTGGGTAAGTTGCTTCATCATCTCTATGTCTATTTTCTCCTCAGAAAAAAGAAACAACCAGGAATAATACTTGAATTGCAAATCTCACATAGAAACTACATGAGGAAAACATTTTATAAACCTTCAGGTACTTTAAACATAAATTATTATTACAGGTATCAACAAATATGTCATGAATACCTGCTATATGCAGGTCAGAATTGGAATATTTGCAAAATTTTTTAGAATGATCATGCCTTGCCTTCAAGAATAGTGGAGCCACAATATTTGAACTATAACATCATGGTCTTAAATATATTTATTGAGAAAGTGAAAGTGGTACTGATAATAAAAAGATGGTAGATCAAGTACAGAAAATATCTCTGAGATGAAAGTGACAATTTTTAGGATATTGGAAGATCAATCCTTAATTTTTCTGAAAGGGGAAATAATCTTGATCATTTCCCCCTAGATACCCCCCCCCCAGCCTCTGGTGACTCATTACTTTATTAGATTTTGAGAATAATTTGTGCAGTATGGGAATTAATTGTGCTTTAAAAGTTATCTCTTGTTCTGGAACTATTCTTCCCATTTGGTCCCTTGGTAAGTCAGACAGTCCCTAGAAGGCAGCTACTCTATTTCCCCTCAAGGTTCTAGGAGTAGACCTAAGGCATTGAGATTGATTTTCTAATACCATAGTTTATGACCTCTGATTAGTGAGCTTGCCCTGTTGATTACCAATAATATCAGTTAATCAGCCAGGCTTAAGTAGAATTTAGATGGGGGAATTTACTAATGTGGTAGAAGAATTGGTACCAAAAATATTACCTAAAGTCTGAAATGTATCTTCTCAGCAGGGTACACAATTACCAGGGAAACTTGTGTCCAATATTAAAGAACATATAACAAAGAAATACTTCATAGATTTTAATGTTAGCAGTCCTTTTTGCCCCCTTTCATGGGATACTCAAGAAGTTCCCCTTACCCATGTTATAGCTTCTGCTAGGTTTCTTATAAAATTTTGAAGTTAACTTCCCTTAGGATGTTGAGTTTGTCTTCAGTTGCCAGCTGTTTCACCCCTAGGACTTGGACTCCAGTTGAAGTTCCTAAACTCTCTGACCCTCAAAAATTTGCAATGCCTTTCTCTCTCTCTCTGGTCAGTGCAGGTAATATAATTTTTCAACTTTTCAAAATAATGTATTCCATCCCTCAAGGCTGTAGAATAAACTTGGGCTATGTTGATTTCATTTGTCTTAGGTTTAAAGGTATTTCTTCTGCCATCTTGCATGATTTAATGTTTGTTATTATGTACCTGTAAATTTGAGAATTGTATGAATTTGTGTGTATTCCTGGAAGAAATTTGGGCTCTCTAAATTGATATTTGTTTCTGTGTTCAGAATTTTTTAGCACCTTTTTAATATTATTTTCAGAATTGTTCTATTCAGTTTTTTAAAAAAAATTATCATGTTCTTGGAGACCTATGATTAATTAAGTTGTTTTAGTATCTTCTGTCTTTAAGTCCTATGTAGAATTTGTATTTTCTTTTAATTTTGTCTTTTGCTTCTTTTTTTGTCAGATTTTCTTCTCTTCCACATTTTTGTGCTCCAAATATATCCATCTCTCATTTTAAAAAGAGATTACCCACCAAGGATTGATTTTTTTCTAAAATGCTAATTGAATTTTTAAATTATTTATTGAAAACTCTATATTCTGACCTGTAGTCATTCCTAATTTAATTTCTTATTTTGGGTTTCATTTCTTTTTTAACCATTCAAGAATTTCTTATTCTCTTGGGAGTCCACAGGATTCTATATTTCATTAGACATTAGATGACTTTCTTTTTTTTCTTATAATATCTATTGACAATTTTGTTTTCTTTGACATTTCACTATTCATCTTTCTCATTTTAGTATCTTCTCTTTGTGTTCTGAGCTTTTCTTTTTTTTTTTTTTGAAATCTTTTCTGTGTCAGCTTTTTAAATATTCTTCCATCCCTTACTTTCTGGCCCTTCCCACTTTGTTGTTGGGTATAAACAGAGGCAGGGCTCCAAGCTTTGTCTGCATTCTCACATTAGGTTTTACAGGGCTTATTATATCCCAGGTTTCTTCTCTGAGTATCTTCTAGGGTCACTTGGGTTTCAGAACTCTGAACATAAACAGATTGAGCACAAGTACTCACCGTATTTCCCTGCATCAATTCTTCTTTTTCCTAGTCTTTTCTTCTCACAGGTGAACTGAACCAGTTTGTCACATTTTTTTCAAGGTGGGAGGTAGGTGTTCTACTTATTGCCTATAGCTTTGGGTGTCTTTAATCTAAGGTCAAACCTCTCTGAAAAGGTATATATATATATTTCCAACATTTCTGCCATTTCTGGGTAGATTATAGTCTCTCATTCTGTGAGGGGTGGACTTGGGAAATTTAGTCATAAAACTCAGACCATCCTTTTGAGAAGGGTTGACCAGATTTTGAATCTACCACTTGTGAATGAGGCCAATCATTTAACATGATGTGAAGTTTTTGTGAATAGGTCACTATTTGATATTAGCCAGAGTGTTGACATGTGGATTCCATAATTTTTCTTCTCTCTAGTTCTTGTGAAACTTGATCACATCATCTGGCAGCTCTGTTAATCAAAATAATGTTTCATGATGATTTTTGGAAGGGAATAAACATATACACAGTGCCTATTATGTGTCAAATATTTCACATATATTATCTCATTTGATCTTCCCAAACATCCTGGGAGATATTATTTCCATTTTACAGTTGAGGAAACTGAGGCAGATAGAGTATGTGACTTGCCCATGATCATACGGTCTGTAAGGTCTGAGGTAGGATTTGAACTCACTTCTTTCTGACTTCAAGGCCATTGCTCTATCCACTGTATTACCAGTTATTTCTCATTTCTTGTGACTGTGAGCTTATTACATTTGGTATACTTCCTCTGGGAAACTTGTAACTTACCAGGTCCCACTGTATTTTTTTTCCCCTGTATAGTCCTAATAGGTAGACATGGAGAAGAACTGATATGTACCATGAAGGACTTTTACTTTAATAGTGCTTGTATAACATTCTTTTTCTATCTTAACAATTCTTTGTAAAAGTTGATCAACTTGGTCAAAACTGCGACATAGACAATTTGTCTTCAATGCTTTTTTCACGGCCTTAGCACCTCTTCTTGTGCCTTTTGTTACAGCACTCAAGCATTTTCTTTTCCTTGTTGTTCAAGGGTTCTCCTTATGGGTACCCTACTTTGATTTGCTTTATTATTGGCCTATACTTAGGTTTTCCTCTATTTCAAAATTTTTCCATACCATATTCTTTTCTCTTAGTGCTCTGATTAGTGATCAACTGGTTTATTGATATTAATTATATAATGTATTTCACACTAAGGTGTGAATGGATGCTAAGGATAAGTGTATGATCTTTCTTGGCTAATGTATGCATTTTAACAAGGGATCACTAGAAACACTGGCAACAAGATGAAGCAGAGAATAAAGTACTGGGCCTAGAGTCTTCTTGAATTCCAATGTGACTTCAGATGCTAATTAGCTTTGGACAAGTCACTTAACCCTTTCCCCCTAATTTTCCTCATTTTTTAAATAAGCTGGAGAAGAAAATGGCAAAATACTCTAGAATCTTTACCAAGAAAACCCCAAATGGGATCACAAAGAGTCAGACTTTACTGAAAACAACAAATTAGAAATGCAGTACCTTAAGTCAAAGGGATGAAATGCTAATGGTGGAATTTCAGGCACTGTGACAATCCAATGACAGAAGTTCTTTTGGACAGCAAATGGACTTTTCAAGCTTCCTTGAATTGTACCTTGCAAGCTGCCACTGAATCTCCCTATATGTTTAGCAAGATCTGATTGCTCAGTCAATTAAAAAAACATTTCCTGGGACCTTTTCATGACTCTTTTGGATTATTTTTTAGCATTTTGAATTTCAGAATCTATCTGCCCTTGTCATTTCTAAGATTCTCCCGAGCATTGGCATTGAGCTCTGCTGCAGAATCTTCTTTTGGACGAAGGAGCCTTTCAGGCTATTAGAGGTAATGGCATCTGAATCAGAGAGCGTGTCTCTCAGTTTCATTCATTCTGGGATTAAGTTCTAGCTGCACTTTCCCAATTGAACATCGACCAGGTGCATTTATTGAAATGGATGAGCTGGGACAGCTGGGGAATCACTAGGCAGAGCATTTCTCCCTCATCCGCAAAGCCTGGAGACCTCTTTGGCCTCAATTTGCTGCAAGTTCATGGAGAGATTGTAAAGGGGGGGTGACATGCAAATCATCATTTGCCCTCATTCAGGGCCTCATTGGGTGTGAGAGGCCATGGAAGACCTCCCCAGAATGAAACCCTGCTTCCCGTGAGCCAGGGAAGGTTAGAGAATTTGCCCTGTTTGCTCAGCTTTGTTACTTGGCTGTGTAACGCGGATGTTTGCTTGGGGCTATGACAAGGCCTTTATGTATCTCAGCGTAGAAAGTGACAGCTGTCTGGAAATATAAGGGGAAATGAAAATACCAGTGAATTTCTCCCAAGGAAGCTAGCAATGTTAGGAAGAATTATGTTTACAAAGCCGGTGTTCCTTGGCATGTGATCCCTCCCTCCCTGAATCTTTTATTCCTCTCCACTTGAGACTTCCTTATCAGAGTCTAGTTCATATTATTTGTGTACATGGGGGATACAAGATGCACGGTGGGTATAAGCAGGCAGAAGCATATGACCAACAATAGCTTGCAAATAAAAGTGCTGTAAAAGACATCATTGAGTACATATCTGGCTGGAAAGAAGCCTGAGGATGATGAGGATGGGTCACCACTTGTTTCTGTCATCTATTGTATAATGTGAGGGGGAGGATGTCCAAAAGGGATTTTAGGTATCTTTATTTTTCTTTTCACCTTATCTGGAGACTTGCTTGCTCCAAGGGATAAAAAGAGGAAGGTCATCTTGGCTATGCAGATCTCCAGGGACACAGGCTAGAATGCACAAAGTCCTGAACTTACATGTAGTATAGAACAATTTTATATTATCTCTCTTGTCTGTCTGTCTATCTATGTATTTATCTACCTACCTATGTACATATGTATGCATGCATGTATCCATCTATCTATCATCTATCTATGTATCTATCTAGTTATCTACCTATTTACTTATCTACCCACTACCTACTTACCTACCTACCTTTGTATGCATATATGGTATCTATCTACTTCTCTCTCTCTCTCTCTCTCTCTCTCTCTCTCTCTCTCTCTCTCATATGAAAATGGAAGTCAAAAAATAAATTAATTTGACAACTTATTACATATTTAAAGAGAACAGCAAAGTCTATATAATAGATTTGCAGTTTCATATGCAATCATCTTTTTTATTATACTATGTTATGGAAATACTAGTTTTATTTCGTAAATTAAAAAATAAAAATAAAATTGAGATAAAAAAACAGGGCTGAAGAGACCACAGGAGTGGAGTCCAAGAGAGTAATTCTAATAAAAGAAGGACATCAGCATGCCAGATAGTTTCTGGCATTGCTTTCTTCTGGCACAGGCTGCTTGACCTTTTATACACAAATATACTTGTATTTGATAATATTTATTGGAACTATGATTTTTGTTGTCGGGAAATATATAAATGCCCTTGTAGCAATAGAGACTTCTGAAGTGTAGGAGTGATCCAAAAGAAAGACGCTAATGCCTTGGCATTTATGGAAGGTTTACAGAAAAGCAAAGTCAATAATTGCACATGATGTGCAGTGGGTAGGAAAGAGTGGTGCCTTAACCAGTAGATGGTGCTCTACTCATTGTCTGTCATCATCATAAATCTATCCAAAGTCTAAGATGTGCATGTCTATCCTCATCACTGGATCATAAGGCTTTTGAGAGGAGGTGCTGATCAATATTATATGTTATTTCGCATCTATCAAAGATACTTAATTCTTATTGAGCTGGTTACCAAAAAATAATAATTTATTGTTAGTTTCTGCTTTTCTCTGAGATCTCTCCATATTTATTCAGATTATATCAAAATCCCAGAGGAAGCATCTGTCTGTTCAATTATTGTTTTGACAGAAAAATATGAGTGACTGAAAAAAATTTTTAATATTCAGTTCCCAGTGGAAGCTCCCAATGAATAAACTCCATCTACCAGAGGGTACAGCTTCCACTAATGCAGAATTTGTGGCTATCCTACAATCTGTAGTCTTAGAGAGTTGCCAGCTGGCATTCAGAGGTTAAGTGACTGGGATCACACAGCCAGAGTGTGCCAAAGTTAAAACCTGAATTCTGGTAACTCTAACTTATGGCTAGCAGCCTTTTCTTGATTATGTTGTTGTTGTTGAGTCATTTCAGTTTGTGTCTGACTTTCTGTGAATCCATCTGAGTTGTTTTTTTGCAAAGAGTGTTTTGCCATTTCCTTTTCCAGCATGTTTTACAGATGAGGAAACTGAGACAAAGAGGGTTAAGTGACTTACCCAGGCTCACACAGCTTGTAAGTGTCCAAAGATAGATTTGAATGCAGATCTTCATGATTCCAGGCCTGGAGCTCTATCCATTGTGCTAGAAGCTTTCTCTCAATTTTGACATACATCTAAATAGTACAAATCTTGGAAAAGCATCTTTGAGATGGCCATCAGCATTGCAAACCATTTCTATTTGCCACTGAAGGGTCTTGATATGCCTCCATCTTTCCTGAAGCCCTAATTTGACTAGGTTGTTTATTTTCTTCATAGATGCAGTTTAATAGCCATCCATGTCTCCTCAGGTGTAGTCAACTTTCAGTCCAGGCTTCATGAGACCCTCAAACCCCATTAATAAGGCTTGGTACCCACTGGCACCCATTATCCATTGGTTATATGAGTTACAATATAATCATAAATAAATATTAAATTCTATGTGACCCTTGACAAGTTTTTGTTGGGTGATATAACCCCTAAAAGTTAAAAGGTTGGAAATCAATGCCTTAGAGGATGGTCATTTTAAATTGCTATAGTCAAAAATGTTCATCACTTCTTGGTCTGCCTCATGCTAGTGGACCTCTATGATTGGGAGGCGGCCAATAACACATTCCATTGCCAGGTATATTCTGTAAACGCTAATATCTGGACTCCAGTTGGTTAGAGCATGAATTGCCAATGGTGCCTTCAGGAACTCATGGTCATGAAACTTTGAAGGAGGACTTCATAATATATGCCAGCTATGAGAAAAGGAAAAAAAAAACAACTTTCCTTCTTGGGATTCCTCTGGCAAGTTTTTATGAAGGATGTGTTTTTTGAATAATAATAGAAATGATAATAATAATAATAATAATAATAATAAATCACTAGTACTTATTTAAGCACTTTGCACTTGGCAAAACATTTAACATGTCTTCTCATTTGATCTTTACAATAACCTTGTAAAATAGGTGTTATGATTGGAACCATTTTATAGATGAGGAAACTAAGGCTGAGAGGTTCACTTCCTCATGTGGGGGTCAAATAGTGAGTGTCAAAAATAGGATTCGAACTCTGATCTTCTTGATTTCAAGCCTACTGTTTTATCCATTTTCTCAAATGACTGTCTAAGGCAGTGGCATAAAAGGTCCATGAAATCATTTGGTCTGGCACTGCCAAGGAAACGACATGTGGGACTCAAAATTCAATAATTCTAGGATTTCAAGTATATTATTGAATAATAATAATAATAATAATAATAATAACAATAATAATATTAATAAAGTTTCATATCAATGCGCACTGAAATGCATTGCATGATGGGACTTGTGTCTTGGTTCTGGTAGTACTGTGGAAGATGAGTGTTAGGCTGTATCACATATTGTCCCTGGACCAAAGTGGCTGTAACTGAGTTGGAAAGACAGACTTAGAATGCACAAAACAATAGAAAAAAAGGAAATATTAAACATAGACTGCTAGTGCTAGAGTTGAAAGAGTTATTAGAGATCATTCAGTTCAATCTAGCAGAGGAAACTGAGACCCAAGGAGGTTAAATAATCTGTTTATGATTACAAAAGTCATCAAAATGGGTGTGCTGGTAAATGCTTGATAGTCAGTAGAATGGAAAAATATATGGGTGACACACTTTTAAGTTTAGTCTGCATTGCTAAAATTTTCTCCATTTTTTTCTTAAATCTAGCCAATCCAAAGAAACAAAAAAAAAAATAACCCAAACATGTAGTGTTGTGATTTCTGAAGTATAAATGCTAACACTGAAAATTTAATTATCATTGAGAGTCAGTGTAAGCTTTTTTGACAATAAATAATAGTCAGAATTTGATTCCAGGTTCTTTGATAGAGAGGAGGTTCAGTGGAGAGAGTTTTACGTTTGGAATTAGGAAAAAGTTGGATTCTTGTTTCAGAACATAATGATGAACCCATAGTAGGTCTTCATGTTTATTGTAAAGTATCTGTTATGATTCTGTCAATTATAGTATATGAGAAAATGATCTAAACTGCTGAGCCTATCTTCCCATTTATAAATGGAGATAATAATATATGTTATATTCACCCGATTATGGTTATTATTTGGATCAAAGGAGACAAAATGCAACCAAACACTCAGCAAACTTAATGTGCTACACCACTACTTGGTGGTATTCTTGTTTTTATTTGATTATGAGTCCAGACATTAAAAATGAGGAAAGGATGATTTCAAAAATAAGAACTTTACTCTTTGAAACTAAAAGCTTTCCCATCAAATTCTTGTCAGGAAGAAGATTTTAATCCAAATCTTTAGAGCTGAAAGGCAATGACATTAATGTACAAGCTTTGAGAGACATCCTTGGTTTCTCCCTCAGTGTAGTAATTGAAAAATAGCAGGGTAGAAACTACTGGCAAGATCTTGCTAGGGAAAGACAGATCATCTGACACATGCGAAAACATCCAATATATCAGCCTGCATTCTGGCAGGTTAGGATGTCGTGGAGGTTTTGAGTTTGAAATGAGAATGGCAAATCAATTAAAGCTCTACCAAATAAAAAAGACTGTTGTTTTACCATGGCTAGGGTAAGCAAATATTACATCCAGGACTTAATCATATTCTCAGAATGTATTGCACGTGACAGTAGATAAAATGCTTTTTTATATATATGACAGCTATTAAAATGTGGTTTGGCTCAACCTGGGGTTCTGCCTCTGTATTCCCTTGACAGTTCACAAAGTGGCCAATATGCAGAATAAAATACTTGCAAATGTCTAGGAAATGTGCTTTCTGATAAACCAAATTGCCTTGAGGATGAAGGAGAAAATGAATATATGTATAATATATGTGTATATACATATATTATATATATTTGTCACTGAGAAGATGGAAAGAGACTTGAAAACATTTGAAAACTATGCTAATGAACATGATTCAAACTCTTATAAATCAAAATAAAGACATTCCTGCCTCTAGTTTCTCTCCCTTTTAATCCATCCTTCTCATGCTGCCCAGTTTCATCTCCCTAAAGCACAGATATGATTAAGTCCCTTCCTAAACTCAGAATTCTATAATGGCTTCTCTTTTAGAACAAAATCAAGTCCAGTTTCCCTGAGACCCTTCAAAACCTTGTACCTTCTTACCTGTCCAGAGTTATTTTAAACTCTCCTCCTTGCCTCTCTAAAAGGTCTTCATTTCTCCATAATGCCTTTATTCACATTGTTTGCTAGAAAGGAATATTTATGCCTTATATTTTCACTTTTTTTAAAGCTCTACTTCAAAAGACTGTTTAAGGGCACCTCTCTTCTATGGGGTCTTTCCTAATTTTATCAGCTGGAAATAACCATTTCCCTTTGGATTTCACTGAATATTTTGTACTTTTCTTATATGTTGTCTGCAATCTGTTTGGACAGATTGAATGAATGAATGGAAAAGGCATTTATTAAATCATTACTATGTGCTAGGCATTATCAAGTTCCTGCCCATGAAGAGCTTATATTCTAATAGGAAAAAGATGACAATTGCTCCCTCTTTTATCCACATTGTCCACAAATATCTTCTACCACAATTTTTGAGAGTGGTCTTGTGAAGCTGAGTCAATCGGTCAACTCTAATTCTATCTAGAAATATTTGGACTGGTGGGTAGATTAGATATGTGCAAGTGAGAGTCAAACAAAGCCTGACAAAGGGTAAGATTTGCTTTGAGAAAAAGGTCCTTTTCTGGAGTTGAAGTTTTGATTATCTATAAAATTGAGGATAATAATCTTTGAATCATCGTCCTCATGGTTAATGTGTAAAAAATTTTTCTAAATATTAAAGATAACTGTAAGTAGAGTGGTTTGCTTCGGGATGGCGGGGTCCTTTGTTGGACTACTTATTGTCAAAACCCTTGTCTTCAAACAGGAGTTTGGCTTGGCCACATGGGTATTTTAGAGTGGTGATTACTTTTCAGGTATGAGTTGGACTCTAATACCACTGAGGTTTCTTCTAACTCTAAAATCCTTTGTTTTCTGTGCTTGTTGTGAAGAAAGCTTTTTGTAAACCTTAGGGTGCTATAGAAATGTGATCTATGGCTATTGAGTGCCTCAGAATGGAATTTTACTCTGGGTTTGCTCTCTACCTAGGGGCTAAATCCATTTCAGAATTTATTGATTCAAGAAATAGAAAAACAAAATGATTATGCCATTCTTAGACCTAATACTAATCTGGACCAACTTGATACTTGCTTTTGGGATGGAAGAAGAGTAAGTGAATATCTGAGTCATCCTAGGGAGTCATTCAGAATCTTCACACATTATAAGAAGTTTCTCATTAGGGAATCAAATGAGGGAAGTGTACTCCCTGTCTGGGCTGTCAAAGAAACATCAGTTCTTGGCAATTTGGATTGGGTTATCTGCAATGTGTTATTCCAGGAGTTTCAGAATTTAATAATTCTGGTATTTCTCTCTGTATAATGAACCCATCATCGCATTAGTTTTTCTGAGAGACAACCACAGAAGCCACAAGGACTGGCTGGCTCTCCATCTGGAGCCCAGGAAGCACCAAAGCATTTAGAATCATCTGATGGAGCTAATTATTTCTTAACATGGTAACTGGTCCTGAGATTAGAAATTCCATAGGGATTTACTTGGTTCTACTAGTGTGTGATTTCCTTAGGAGCTGGTACCCTCATAGAATATCCCCAGTCTCCATAGTAACATGCTATAGGCACTTATAATAAAAGGATACTACAGCATTTGATGCAAAAAATATGACTTTTGTGGCTTTTAAACATTTTAAAAATAAACACCTAATTATTATAGGTTAACTTGTGATTCAGTTGGTGATGAGAGTATCTTTTGTGGGAACTTGTTTTACCAATACAGACCACAATGTGTACATGATGTAATAATAAAGCCTAGAATTTATATAGTACTTTGAGATTTGCAAATTTTATCTCATTTATTCCTCACAACAACCCTGGAAGGTAGGTGGTATTGTCCTCATTTTTGATGGATAAAGAAACTGAGAGATTTTAGTGACTGAGAGATAGACTGAGAGTTTTTAGCTACTTGTCCAGAGTCATTCAACTAGTAAGTGTTTGGGACTGGTTTTGAATTCAGGTCTTCTTGACTCAAGGATTAACACTGAGAAGCTGGAGAGGACTTCAGAGGTCATCTAATCTAGTCCTCCTATTTTATATATGAAGAAACTGAGGCTAGGAGATGCTAAGTGACACATCTAAAACCAGACAGGATTCTAACTGAGCTCATTTGACTCTAAAGCTTGAAGTGTTTTAGGCTGAAGGAATTGTCTGGGGACACATAGAGGTTAAATGACTTGTGCGGGATGAAACACCTAGTATCAGAGCAGGATTTGCATCTAATTTCTTATTTCCTTCTATTATAACACTTTATTCACTTCTATGATACCTCAACTGCAAAAGGTATATGCATAAACAATAATAACACCCCTTTCTAAGAGGCTTTAATTTGCCAAGGTTTTCTTTTCAACAATTCTATGAAGAACAATTCCTTTGAAAGCAAACCTTATTGTTCTCACTTGACTAATGAGAAGACTGAGGATTAAAAAAGGAGTTGACATTCATGTTGTTAAATGGATAAAATCTAGGTACCAAAGGATTTTGGGTTTAACGTTTTGGATGGGAAAATTAGTGATCAGAGAAAAATTCTATTTTTCCCTATTTCCTTCCCTTTTTCTTCCTTTCTCTGTCCTTTCCCTTTCCTCCCCCCCTTCCCTTTCCTCTTTCCCTCTTCCTTTTTTCCCCTTTCCCTCCCTTTACTCCTTCCTTTTCCCTTTTCTTTCTCTTTTTCTCTTTCTCTTTTTCCTCCCCTCCCATCCCTTATACACTCTCTTTTATTTACTGAAGTCAGAAAAGGCAAAATAATATCATTTACATTAAGGTATGAGTGATTTTTATGGTCTGATCTATTAGTTCTCTAAGAGTTGAGTACTTTTATAAGTGACAAAAAAAGCCCCTAATGATTAAATTTCAGGTATAAATGTCCCATAAATGTCCCCCTTTCCTGTCCCTTCCCCTCCACTTCTCCATCTCCTCTGAATATATCCCTCTAATCTTTCCATTCCCCTCCCCTCTCAAGGTTAGATGCACATTGATCAGTTAAGTTAGGCCTTTTATATTGGTTATTACAGTTCTACAAATCAGACAATTTGCATGGGGTGTTCCTTAATAGTATTTTGAGATAATATGAGAAACCATGTCTTTTGAGGAAAAGAAAAGGTAGCTGGGTACATTTGATTTGGAGAAAAATATGCTAAGATCAGTCTTCAAATATTTAAATAAATAACTTTTGAAAAAAGCTCATTTATTTATTTGTATAGCCTGAAGGGAGGAAGCTATAGAGAATGATATTTTAGCTCAATAGGATTAAGAACTTCCTATTATTGCTCAGGACACCAATGAAATGATCAACTTTGTGAGTTAGGACTTTCTCCATAATTTATTATTGTTTTTTGTTGTCTATTTGTTTTGGTCTGGACCTTTGATTTTACGGGTTAACTGGATTCTCAGTAAGGAAATTTCCTCTATCGATTCTGATTGTCAACAGTTCTGCAATATATAGTTTTAGAGACTTGTTTCAACTAATGAAAGAGTAAATGACTTTGCAGTTAAATAACATGGTCAGTAATGATCAGGAACAGGACTTGAGCCCAAGTTTTCCTATTCCACATTGAATCTGTTCATTATACCACACTACCTCCTCACTGTTGAAGACAAGTAGAATTAAGGTGGGGTATCAGGAATTTGTTAAGGGAAAGTAGGCAGTGAGCTAAAACTAGATAACCCTAAATCCTCAACAATCTCCAAGTCTAGTGGTCTTTTTTTTTGTCCATTTTTGATCATTTTGTTCATTCTCTGGAAGTTTTGACATGATTGTCTAAGCCTTCTTACCGGATAGCCTCATCTTTGGTGTCTGAAAAACCCTAATGTCTTGGATATTCTGCACACTAACTTCTCAGTCCAATATGCTGAATTGTCATCAGTCCTCTACTCAACTTTTTATGGATTGGTTCTTTGATCCTTCCATCTTCCTTAGCATTGCCATTTATTCTTATGGTTTAATTATCACTCCATGCCCAAAGTTGCTAAATTTATATATTACACATTAAGTTGTCTCTTTTCTGCGGCACAGACCCATGTCTCTAACAATCTAGAGGCCATTTCAAACAAGATATCCTAATGGCAGCCTAAATTCAATATGTTAAAAAATTAAGTTTTTTGCCTTTTTCTCTACTTCTGACCCTGGTTCTTTATTTCACTATTTTAAATTGTGCTAATATAATTCACTAAATAATAACATTGAGAATATCATTGACTCTTCCATCTTTCAAATACAATTCAGTTCAATTCAATTTACTTTCCAATTCAATTTAGTTCAAGTCATTTATTAAGTATCCCCAAACTTTCTTGATATTTATTGAGATTGTGAGTCTGTTGGTTTAATGCTTTCATCTCCTGTTATACTATCCTGGGAGAAGTTAACATATAAGACCATGGCAGGCATTTACACCTTAGTATTAATGAGTTTTCATATCTTTCCTGACAAGTCTTATGGTTTGAAGTACCAGAGTAGGCCTGAGGATGGAGGAGTTGGTAAGTAGGGAAGAATGCAAAGGAGGAGGGAGTTGCAGAAAGGAGATATTTGAGTACTGAATAAATCCATCAATCAATAAATGTTTATTAAACTCCAGCTGTGATAGGTATTATGCTAAATGCTGGGGATTCAAAGAGGAGAAAGACAGTTCTTGTCTTCAAGGAGAATACAGTCTAATGGGATAAACAACATGTAAATAAATATATACTAAGCAAGCTATCAGGATAAATAGGAAATAATGAATATAGGGGTGACACTGGCATAAAGAGGGAAGGCTTTCTGTAGAAGGTGGTTTTTACTTTCACCTCATGGAAGCTAGGGAGGTTAATAGTCAGAGAAGACGTTTAGAGAACATTCTAGGCATAGATGACAGCCAGAGAGAATATTGGGGCTGAGGGTCTTCTCAGTGTCATGGGAACCAAGATTACTTGGCAGAGAGTGAGGAATAAGAACAAGAAGCATTAATTACCCCAGAGCATTCACTATGTTTGGAAAGCTTCTGTCTAACCCAGTTTTTCTAGGATCACATATCTGATTCTATTCCTTTCTCCAGATAGAACCTAGGAGATGATTTCCATCTGGATTTAAATCATTTAAAGTGTTAACAAAAGCATCATCAGAAAAAAGAATGGAATGTTTTTATTTCTGATTCTCCAAATGTGTCAGAAGAAATCCCTGGTGCCCTGAAATAATGTTCATTTGTTCAGAGAATTTGAATTGTCAGACAACTTGTAAGACTCACATTGGGATGATTTACAAGGCGTTGGGCTGGTATCGCTAGAAGAGAATTGTATCAGAAGTCAGGAGGGCTATACTCTTGCCTTTTGTGAGTTTTTGGTGACTTACTATCAATTTTCACATTTGTAAAACTGAGAAAATATATTGTCAAGACAAACTAATAATAATACTATCAGGAGCTAATAATAACAATTCTATCAAGACCAAATAATAATAATAACCTAAAAATAAGACTGGCAAGACCCAATAATAATAATAATAATAATAATACTAATGATAATAGTTTGCATTTCTAAGTACCTAATATCATATGCCAGGCAATGAAAAAGGACTTTACAAATATTATCTCATTTGATCCTTGTAATTCCTCTGGGAGGTAGGTACTATTATTACCTCCATTTTACAGTCAAAACAACTGAGACAAAGAGAGATTAAGCGACTTGTCCATGGTTCAATGGCCAGTTAACATTAGAGACTACATTTGAGCTCAGGTCTCCCTGATTCCAGGACTAGTGCTCTATGTACTATAATGCCACCCAACTGCCCAATGTTAGGGCACTAACATTTGATTTGATCAAATTTAATTGATTTGATTTGATTGAATCAAATGAAGTGCTGTGTCTAAGAAGGTCAAATAACAGATATATTTAAAATAATATAGATGATAGATGTATCACCTCAGGGATATTTTATATGGATAGAATGAAATAATATATATGATGATACTTTGTAAAAATTATTTGCTTATTTAAGGAAAAAAGCAATATATATATATATATATATATATATATATATATATATATATATAATCTCATTTGTTAGTCACACCAACATTTGGAGGTAGGTACTATCATTATTCTCATTTTGCAGATGGGGAAACTGACTGAAATATCAGTTTGTGAGTAAGTGCTTGAGATGCTAGTCAGACACAGGTATTCCTGACCCCAAGTCCAACATTTATTTGCTAATGCCTTACAAACTGCATGGTACTATATAGATCCAAGATACTAAAAAGGAAAAAAAATAACATAATAAGTAAAGAGAGTTTCAACCCCAAATGGTCCTTACCCTGATAAAATCACAGATGCAGAGCAAAATGAAGATATAGATATGTATAGACATGACAATAATACTTCAGTCTATGCTCTCAACACCTCTCTTTTACATATAGGTTTGTAACATGGGGTCTATGAACAATTTTTTGAACATTTCGATAATTGTATTTCACTATGATTGATGTATTTGGTGTATTTTTTTCCATGCAATTTTAAAGCATCATTGTGAGGAGTCTTGAAAAACTTCACAAAACTGCTCAACTGGTCTATAGCATACACAAAGAGGTTATTGATTCCTGCCTTAAAGCATGGTCTTCCTAAATCATTCTGGCCAAAGAATTATTATTATAAATTATTAATAATTATTATTAACCAACCTTCTAGTGAGTAGAGAAAGGGGATGAACTGGGGTAGCTAGGTGGTTCAATGAGCAGAGCCCTGAGTCTGGAATCAGGAGGATCTGAGCTCAAATCCAGCCTCAGATGCTAACGAACTTTGTGATCCTATGCAACTCACTTCATTTCTCTTTGTCTCAGTTTTCTCATCTGTACAATAGAGATAACAATAGCATCTACCTCCCAGAGTTACTTGAGGATCAAATGAAATAATACTATAAAGCATTTAGCATAGTACCTGGAACATTGTAAGCACTATATAAATGTTAGCCATTATTGATTATTATTATATGGTGCTTATAATTTCCACACTTTAGAGTGATTCAGATTTTTTAGGGTGATTTTTTTTTAAGGAAGACCTGAGTTCAAATTTGACTTTGACAATTACTAGCTTAAGGCAAATCATTAACTTTATTTACCTCAGTTTTCTTATTTATAAAAATGAGCTGGAGAAGGAAATGACAAACCTCTCCAATATCCCTGCCAAGAAAACCCCAAATGAGGTCACAAAGAGTCAGGCACAACTGAAATGAATGGACAGAAAAGTCCTGCTAAATCTCCAGCTCTGTCTCAGCCCAGCTTTTTTGCAATCTAAGGTTCTAGGACTATAGAATTGCAGCATTTAGGGCACAATGAGATATGTGCCCCTCAGGAGAGGAACACAATAATAACTGAGAAAGACAATGCCTATATCAACTCTTTTCATTCTTTGGGTTTGGGCTATTAATTATTCTAAGATAAGACTGAAAACCTCTGAAACTGGATTCTCCCTCCAGCTTAACATTTAAAGAAAAGTCTTCCTGTGTAGCCTGCAGTGTCTACTCTCTCTCCCCATGATATTTTATTCCGAGTCAGCCAAGGATGGTGAACTATTAAGATTAACATCAAAACCCTCCTGGAGTTCAACTTCTCTGGAGAGGACTCTGCTAATGTCTGAATATCCTGCTTTGAGCAGGCCTAGGCTATCATCTCACCTCCTGCTGACTTTATAGTATGATTCTCAAATGCATGTGGCATTATCAACTTTCTAAAGGGATGAGGTGACTTGTGGAAAGGAGGGGGCAAGGAAGGAGTTATTAAATTAAAAAAGTCAGATTCAGAACTTTGCCAAGTTTGGGGGTTATGAAGAGAATGTTGATGAGGAGGAAAGAAGAGTCCTATTTTATTTTTAACTTTTTTGATTTGCTTTGGAAGGTAACTTGAAACCTTTGAGTTACAGTCAGCCATCTCATCAGTTTGTGTTATCTATATTGATAATCATCAGTCAAGATTGTTTTTATAAGGGTTTTCCCCTTGCAGGGAGAAATATGAAAGCAAACATTAAGATTTTTATTTTTAAATTGTGGTGAGAATAGGTCCATGCCTTCCTGGAGAAAATTGAGCATGGAGAGGGACAGAGATGAATATTGAGTCAAAGAATCATAGGATTATTAGAATAGGGACATTAGAATACAGCTATCCTGGTTCTATTTGCTTCATGTTGCATCAGTTCAAAAGAAGTAGAGGGTTCTTAGTTATTAGAATCTTCAAGAAAAAGCTTGATTTCTGGAGATTTTTGTCTGAATATAGATAGAATGAGTTGTCCTCCAACATTCCTTTGACTTTGAGATTCTGCAATAGCTGGAAGGAATCTTAGAGCTTTGAATGTCAGAATTAAAAAGGACATGCTTTTTAGGTCCAGATTGGTGGTTTCATTCATGTAGAAACCACTTAATAAGTAAACTTACTAATTCAAATCAGCAATTGACCTAAAATTTATGTTTTCAGAGAATTGTCAGGGGATATGATAAATTAAGAGAACTTTTTTTACACAGCCTATTATTTGATGGAGTGTGATTTGAACGGAAGTTGTACTGATGCCAAGACAAGCTCCTTATGCAATGAATGTGGGTCAAAATATTTCAGAGACTGAGTCTTTCTCTCTCTCTCTCTCCTCTTTGAGGTCCTATGTTGGGAAGAACTAATTCCAGAGCCCCTTCTTCTAAAAGAAACTCAGGATATTTGAAGACGCTGGTTTGGTTGTTCTTTTAAATGGGTGAAGGGGCAGGGAGATGGATGAAAACTTGATTATGAAGTAAGATGGCTAACTGGAATGAGTGAGGGAATACCTGGATTTGGGAAATGAAGGAATGAGGAAAATGGAGTTAACTCTCCATATCCTTCATGTAGTTGAACACAGAGACTCACTTGAGAGGTCAAGAGGCTCTTCTCCTCACACCCCCAGTTCATTTCTACTCTTCCTTATGGAAGGTTTGAGCTGAAAGGGACCTTAGAGATGGGCCATCTAGCCTTAAACTCCCTTGTTTTACAATGAAGAAACTTAAGATAAGTGAAGTGACTTTCCCAAGATTGACTATATGGCTGATTCATGAGTATTTCAGAATTGGAATCCAGATCTCTTGACTCTCCTTCCTGTATGTTTTCTCCTACATCACCCCATATCTCATTTACATTCATTCTGAATTATGACCATGTAGACAAGTTTGGGTGATATATTGTTATGATTCCATCTTATATGACATGACTATGCTGAAAAGGCTGCATTTGCAAAATCACACAACTCAGTGAGGTGTTTTATTATAGGCATCAATTTAATTTACATGTGAAAACACAATCCGTTTTCTTTTCAGCAGCAGAAGCCAGACATAAAAAGAATGACAGATGGCAGGTGGAATGTTACCCAGTCGTGGTGTGGATCACCAGAAATGGGACAGTTGGGCCGTATTGATATTTCAGGCAGAAATCATGTGGATAAGGGAGTTACTGATGGAAACCACATCATTCTTGTTTCTTTAGCTATGAGTCTTCAGAATAGGGACATTCCTGAGCAAAATGAGAGAATTAATGAGGATTGGCTTGTGATAAAATATGTTTATGGTGTTTATGATGTTTATATAGTTAGAAGGTACCTCACGATGAAGAAGTGATCCCTGCCTGACTCTAAATCAGTAATGGTTGTTTTTTGCAAATGAATCCATTTAGAGTTCAACAGTTTTCTTCTGCCCAAGTTGTTGGATAAATTCACAGTACAAAAGCAGAGTTTTGTATTGTGGGTCGTATCTTCTAGCCTCTAGGATACTGGGATAGAAACAATTACCAGGAGATTTCCATTGTACCCAAAGACCATTATTAGAGAAGAAATAATATTGGCTTGAAAATTCAGATACTTGGGTTTGGGTCACTCAACTCTGCCCCCAAATTACTTTATGATAATGAACTATTAATAACTTATCTCTTTAGGATTTAATATCCTTTATTTGAATCTAGGCTCCTTTCAAGCTTTACAATTTTAAATATAACAACAATGTCATGGTAACCCCAACAATGTAATTCAGGTATAGGGATTCTAGGGTAGCTCTTGATATCCATTCCAAAATTTCACCCTTGCAAATAAATTCACTATCTAGTTTGACTCACTCACTCACTCACTCATGAAGGCAGGTCTAGATTTCTAAAGAAAGACCATGTAATTGTGCTCTAATTCTTCCAGGGTCCTAGGGATAACTTCATTGAAGGGAAATACTCTCCCTACTTAGCCCTTTTGGTCTTGAGCCCCTACTTATACAAACTAATCACTCACAAATGATGATATTCATCTGGACACAATACTTTGGTGTATATTATGAAAGAAACAATTATAAATAAGTATTTTCCCTACCCTCATGGTATAATTCTAGGATGTGGAAGGAGTTGATATGACATCTATACAAATAAATATAGTGTAAAATATAACATTCATAGGAGCTTGGAAGTGTCATTTTAATTTAATTGAATATTTAAAGGATTGTCTAGTGAGACAGAGATTAGACTTGACCCCAGGGAACAGAACTAAATGGATTGTTTGTTATCCTTCATTGTGGAAGAGGACCAAAAAGTCCCCACTATTTTGGGGTCATGATAAAGGGTATCCAACTGTGACAGATCAGATTAACATGAGCTCAGAAGTCTCCCCTACAGTTCAGGCACAAATTGCTCATATGAACATTTGGAGTGGAGATGCCTCTAAATTTGTGCATCTTGTGTTTCTTTTGAGCTATCACAATTATATTTTGCTCATAGAGCAAGTCAATTCCAGAGTTCTTCAGAGAGCCCTTGAGAGTGTTCTTGTAGCACTTCTTCTGGCCTCCATGTAAACACTTTCTTTGGGTGAATTCTCCTTTTGGTCTTTTAGGCAAACATATATTTGGGCAGAACTAAGAATGAATAAATGTAGGAGAGAGGCAGAATTCAACATAATATAAGAAAGAATTTTTAAAAATCCGAGTTGTCAAAGAGTGGAATGGGATTAATTAGAAAGTAGTGAGTCGCTTGTTATTTCTTCTGTTCAGAGTATAGATGACTATCCCTTTGTAATCATATATAGGGAATTCAGACTTTGGGGAATGATTTAGGCTAGATCATCCTAGGAGGTGGGTTCCAATTCTATGATCCTAAAATCCATAAATTGAATAGACACAGAAAGTGGGGATTAGAATGCTGAAAGGACAAAAAAAATTTGTTGAGTTCTGATTTGACACACTCAGAGGCAACATGATTTAATGAATAATGAAGCATTCAGAATTAGTAAGACAATTTCAAGTCCAGTCTCAGACACATTTTTTTTTTTGGTAATGTTTCCATGGGGAAAGACACTTAACCCCTTGGATCTTCTAGAAACTCTTCAGGATTTATAAGTCTCATATACAAATTTCAATCTGTCTCAGTGGAGAGAGTTTCTCCAAGGCAATCAGAGATCCTTAACATATTTACTCTGAGCTCTGAATATATTATAGAAGAGAAGTTAAGAGGTTTATGTCAGAGATGAGCTAAGCAGAGCACTTTCTTCCCAGTTTTATGTAGATTGAGACCTGGAAGGGACCGACAAATTATATACATCCAGTTTGTTGTTAAAGAGAGGAACAGGGACCAATTGAGACCCTCAAAGAATATAATTAACTTAATATAATATAATAAGTAAAGTATAAAATAAGATACATATATATGTCTGAGTAAAATGGAAATGAACTGGTTTTTCAAATCTCTTAGACTGAATAGTCTTTGCTAAGACTGGAAAACACAGTTGGGAATCAGTCTTAGAGGGAAAGGAAAGAAATTCCTTAATTTTCTAGCCTATAAAATTTCCAAATCTTCCACAGTCCTCCCTGCTGGTGCCAGGTCTCAGTTTTTAGGTCTAATATTAGCATAAAGGATGAGAAAAAATATTAGAATTGCCTCTAACTGAGCTCATTTTATTTTGTTTTAATTAACTTTTATTTCCAGTAATAGTTACAAATAATATTGTATCCTCAGTTTATAAGATGTTCTTTAGAACAACAGCATAGTATTTTTCTTCATAGTTTTAACTCAAATAACTTCCTATGTTTAATATCTTACTGAAACACTAAGAAGAGCAAGCAGATGGAGGATTTAAGATACATAGGTGAGGCAGAAATATGGGTTCCAGGAGAGGAAACATATCATCATTTATTGCTAAAATATTTCACAATATCTCTTTAAAAAATAAATCTCAAAGCTGACTTTTGAACGAGGACATGTAGCATTTTCAAGTGAAAGTCCTTCAGTTGGGTACTTATGAAAGGAACTGATTGCATCTATGAGCATGAAATGCTTAGTAACCCTGTTATTAATTAAATGGTCTCTCTCTGCCAAATGTTCATTTCTGGTTTGTACTTCATTCTACACAGATTCCATTTTTATAAAATTTTTTGTTCTATGCTTTAATCCACTGTTAGGCACTCAGGAGGCAGTATGTGGTTGGGGAAAGAATGGTAAATTTTGAAGGTCAGAAGATGTGGGTCAGGTTCTAGTTCTAGCACTAACTAGCTTTGTGACTTTGGGACATTCCTTTTGTTTATCTGGGCCTTCTCTTAAAGACAGAGGGCTGGTGTTGATGAGCTATGATGCCCAGTCCAGCTATGATTTTTTTTTTCTTCTCCATTGGGGACACATAAAGATGAACATGTCTAGTAGAAAGAGCATTGAGTTTTGACTCAAAAGACCTGGGTCTGAATCTCACCCCAGAGGCTCATTGCTTATCAGACTTCAGGCATATTTCTTCTCTCTGGACTCATTTTCTTTATCTATAAATCGAGGTTTTATAGGTTAGGTTAGGTGACTCCAAAATTCTAAATCTTATGATTTCTTTGATTGTACTATATAATATTAGAATCTCCTGCTGATACCCTTCAGTTCAAAGGACTGAGGGTACCCTCTCAAAGGACTAGTTTGAGTAGTCTTCTATATTTTAAAGGCAATTAATTAATCAGAGGATGAGACTTATTATGGTGATGACACTTGTCCTTCATTTTCAAAGTAGACCATGTCATCATGGAGGTGATGCCATGACAAGCAAGTAAATCATATTTCAGTGAAGGAGTGCTGTGCTAAATCACCAGCCTCACTTCCTTCTCCAGAATCTCTTAGATCCAGTGGCTAGATAATGTATTAGAAAGACTGGCGATGGTCCCTGAATGGAAGGCAATCAGGGTTAAGTGACTTGCCCAAGGTCACACAGTTAGTGTCTCAAGCTAGATTTGAACTCAGGTCCTCCTGACTTTAGGGCTAGCATTCTACCCATTGTACTATCTAGTTGCCCAACTACAAAGGAGTTTAGGAACATAACAGCAGATCCACCAGATACTCTGAAGGGAAAGAGATCCACAGAAAGAACATACACTTCTGGTTTTTTACTCCTCTGGAGAGGAGGAATCCATCTGGTGCAAAAAATACCTTATGCTGCCTTATTGAAGTGGTGAAATGCTCTCCCAATTCACCCTTGCTTCCTGGCTTCCTTAAACACTCAACTCAAAGCTCCCCTTTTACAAGAGACCTTTTTTGGCATCCCAGCCCAAGCTTCTTCTAGTGCCTTGCTTTCCTTCTGAGATTACCTCCCATTTATATTGGAAAAATCTTATTTGTACTTAGTTACTTGTGTGTTTTCTCCCCCATTAGAATGGAAACTCTGTGATCTCAGAGGCCAAGGTTTTTACCTTTTTTTGGATCCTGAATGCTTACCACAATGCCTAACACTTAAATATTTAATTAATACTTATTGACTAACTTACTCTTCCCTCTTCTACAACAATCTATGTATGTGGGTGATATTAGTGGCATTTTTCCCATTTTATGAGTATTGGAATTGGGTTTCAGAGATATTAATTGTTTGCTCATGTTCACACAGCTAAAAATAAACAAAAAGTAAATAAAATCTGAAGCAACATCCTTTCCCCTGTGAAGATTTGCTACACTGGCTATTATAATGACAGTTATGTTTTCTAACTTCATTTTACCAGACAGCAAAATGGGAGCAATAAAATTTACCATGCCATCTAAACTAAAGCAACCAATAAGAAAGGTAATGTGATGGGGATAAACTAGAAGCCTTTCCAATGAGAAAGATAATTTGCTGTAGTGGAAAGTGTTGGGAATCAGCTAACCTGCCTCGCCCACTTCTTCTCCATATTTGATACTGAGCCCATAACTTCACCTCTTAGAGTCTATTTTGTCATCTTTGAAATGAAGCGTTGGATGAGATGGAATGTGAGGATCCATTCTACCTCTAAAACTACAATCCTTTGAGCTTCTCTGTTCTTCACTTTCATTCATACCAGTACAAAGAGACAATCTCTCTGGCACATAGTAGGTGCTTAACAAATGATGGATTGATCAACTAGCAAAGACTCCATTGCCTCTACTGCTTCAATGAATAGGCAGCACATCAGTTCACCATATAGGGAAACATTTTTTGGTAGGTCCTTCTAATTTAGAGATTACATGAGCTACCATTCTGTATCTGTGGTTCAAGGAGAGTTTATTGCCTGCTGTACCATCAAAGATGAGTAAGAAACAGTTTTTGGTTGTGCATTCCTGAAAAGAATGTTCATTGTACTTGAAATGCATGTTCACTGTAGTATGACCCAGAAAGAACTTTATTCATACTTGTAGAAAATGGGCTAGAGATATTCCTGTATGCTACAGACAGAATCTAGAGACAGTATTTCCCAGTAGATGGCATCAGCATTCCATGGACACAGCCTGTGCAAAAAAAAAAAAAAAGTGACTGTTTTGAGACTTGGACATACATTATTTATGAGAGAAAATTAACTTTGAAATCATTGTATTTTGCCCCTAGCTATATAGGCAGTAAACACGATTTTCACACCAATAGGTAACAATAGTTTTCCTAATAAATTAGATGAACCCTGATATCTGATCTAAAATTACTTTGGAACCCTGTGTGTATGACACTTCTTTCCATCTCAAATACCTCTGTTTCATATCAAAGAAACTCCAAACATCCCTTTGAGATCCTGGGCTGAGAGAATATAGATGTAGAGGTCCAAGGAGACCCATGAAGGACACTAATCCTGAAAACCCCTGTATTACTTCTTAGGAATGTATTGACCAGCACTCAAAGCAAGTTGTTCCCTTTGACTAACCTGTTGAGGAGACAATATTTAAGTAAGATATGTATGCTCTTTGGAGTGTTAGGAAATAAAGATGAGTGAAGAACGATGGATCTTTCCATGAAACACTTGAAAATGGAGGATAGGAGAGGGATACCTTTTAGATTGTTTCAGTATGGTAATTCAAGGACGTGTTGGAGATGCCAGGAAGGAAAAGGGACAGGATCAGATCAATGTGACTGCCAAGTGACCACATGCTAGGACTCTTTTAGGATATGATTTGATTCCATTCAAGAAACATTTTAAAAGTGCTTTCTGGGTGCATATGATTGTGGTAGGTAGTCACTGGGAGAGAAAACAAGTCTAGCTGACATTGTTCCTGCCCTCCTAGAACCTCCTGCCTCTATCCATCCAGTCATTGAATATTTATGTTTCTTGAGGGTTTATCCTGTTTCCATTGCTTTGTTTGTTTCTAGGTTGGAAAAAGTCATTCTCCATTGGCATATGTGCCTGAGATTTAAACTCAAGTATTCTTGACTCTTAGCTAGGCTTTGGTTTTAGAAGCTTGAATTCCAGTCCCCTAAGACAATCTTTGTCAAAGGGTCACAGGACTATAGCATTTCAAATTGGAAAGAATCTTAGAGGACACAAAATCAAAAACCCCTCTCTAATTTTTTAGAAGAGAAAATTAAGGCATAAACTATTTAAACATATTTAAAAAGTCATACAACTAACATACAACTAATCCTGAAACAAGATTTGAAACCAATTCCTCTTGATTTCAAACACATTGCCCTATGCAGTGCAGCTTGTTAAGGGTTATGTTATAGGAAATTTAAGTTGTGGGCCCTTAAACCAAGTGTAAGAGGCCAACTTAACAAAGAAGCATAATTTGGGGCAACTAAGTGGAGCAATGTATAAAGCATCAACCCTGGAGTCAGGAGGACCTGAGTTCAAATTTGACCTCAGACACTTAATAATTACCTAGCTGTGTGACCTTAGCCAAGTCACTTAACCCCATTGCTTAACAAAAAACAAAAACAAAGAAGCATAATTTAAATAGTCCTGAATTAACATTGTGGAATGGGAAAAAGAAGCTCAATGGTAACAAGTTGACTGACATTGAAAAATTACTTCATCTCTTAACTTCAGAATCCATAATGAAACATGGATCTTTCAAAATTTGCTAGAACCCTATCCCAGGGATACTTTGAGGATTAAATGAGGATTCAAAGTGATTTGTAAATATTAAAGTAGTCATTTATTTTATTGAAGGAAACGAGGAAGAACCAGGTAAACAAAATTCTTCCCTACAACGGTCTTTCATAGAATTTGGAATTCTACTTTTGGAGATTCAATCCTCTGAAACAGTTTTAAAAGACTATTTGACTTTCAATATCCTCTTAAAATGCAAATCACCTTGAGAGGAATAACACTTCAAGACAGAATCAGTTAGATAGGTTAAGAACACAAGTAAGGTTGCATTCTTCACCAGGGAAGGGAACTTTTCTTCATCCTCTAAGTTATCAGTACTTCTTTCCTGCATAAAGGGCATGCTACCATCCTCACTCCAGTCTTTTCTTCCCAGCCCTCTGGGAAGATCTATGGGAGATTGATATCAACAGTGATCTCATATTTTCAGTTCTCCATCTTCATCCTCATCAAAAGATCTCTTCACTGGGACCCTAGGTAAATATTGTGCTGATACTGTTCACTTTCCTCTCTTTTGTCCATCCCTTGAGGGAATGAATGACAATGCCAGGAAAAAGAAAAAATAAACAAAGATCCTGTCCAATGTTCTATACTTCTTTATTCCCCTTCCTTCCAGCTTCCAGTAATATAATTTGCTGCCTTTCACTGCCCCTTCTTCAGTGTGTGTGTTACTGATTCTCTTTATAAATTAGTGAGGGATGAAGTAGATATGGAACCTAGAAAGGCATTTTCCCCAAGATAAAGATTTTATTTTCACTGAGACAAACAAGATCATGGCTTAATTTAAAAAAAAATTCAGCAAAAATTAAAAAAAAAAGATATGTGAACCCCATTTCCCAAGTTCACAAATCCACCAAAGCACTGGAAAAGTTGCTGAAAATGGATGTAAGGCAGCTGGCTGCTCTAACACCAAGCTCTTTGTCACTTACCTTAGATATCTATTTAATACCAGCCATTCTAATTCCATATTTCCTGGTTTAAAGGTCATTATTTTTGATAGAGATTATAGAAACAAAATATAGGTTAAGTAATGCTGCCTTTTCTCCACTGATCATTATTTTTTTTCTTTCGCTCCAAGAAGTAATCCTTTATCTATTTTTGATCCTTTTGTCCCCAACAGTTTTTTTCAAATCTATTTTTCTTACTGACAACCATCTCAAGATTTAACTTAATTTAATCTGGATTTAAGGGTTTCTTATGTTATTCTGGTAGAACTATGCTCACTTCATTGATCCTCATTACCTGATCCTGAGATTTAATCTGTGGACCAGAAATCTAAATCCCATAGAATGGCATATTTTTAATGTCTTCTCCTTGTCTTATCTTTAGAAACACTAACTTTTAATAACCAGAAGTGATTAAAAACACAATCAATGCACCCAGAGACCTTTAGTTTGTTGCTGAGTATTTTATAATCCTTGGAAATATTTTCTAGGTTCCTTCTTCAAATATCAACTATTAATGTATGAATTGTTAGGAATGGGCTCTTGTTTGGCACTGCTGGTAGCTTTTCCATCACATCCTATATGTAGGTACAGGGGGGAAAAAGTATCCCTCTCCATTTTTCATTTCAGGTTTACAGTATAGCTGCCTCTGTGTCCTTTAGCAGGCATCATCAAACATTATGTGTGTGACCACTAACAAATCTCCTCTCTTCTCATGTCATAAGTATATCTTTATCATCATTTTGTGGAGTAAAGGAAATTTTCCTTACCAGAATTTCTGGGTTTCACTCTGCTCATCATCCTTTCCTGATAATATCTGCTTCTCTACATGGAAGGAATGTGACTTTTGTTGTACCAAGGGCTGGTTTGTTTTCTGAACTATAGTTTGCTAATGGAGAATGACTTTTGCCAAACTAGAAATAGGTAGAGGAATGAAGAAATGTATAAGCACTGAAGAACTAGGGAGATGCCTTTCCTTCTTGGAAGCAACTTTTTGGAATGGGATGTACTTTATGCTGCCCATTATTAATTTGTTTCTTTCTAGACCTGAAGTCATGGAACTGATTTTTCTCTCTTTTTTATTTTTGAGGCAGCGATTTTTAGAGTTAGAGAGCTTTTAGCTCTTTGATACTGCTCGTCCCTAAGAGTATATTTTCTGAATTGATGATATAAAAGAGACCATTTTTTGTTCCTTTCTTATCTCATCTTAATCAGTGAATAGGTGTTGCCTCAGTCAGACTGAGACATGGGAAAGAGCTTAGCTTAAAAAGGTCCCTCCTGGGACCCTTTCCAGTCATCTTGATCTATATTTGGTCACTGGACCCAGATGACTCCAGAGGAAAAAGTGAGACTAGTAACCCCACAGCTGTCCCTCACTTAAATTCTATTCACTTGCAATTCATGGCATCATCTTTCTGATGTTATGGTCTTCTTCAAGAATGAAGGACAAACTACAATTTTCTGGTTCACTGTAGTCTTGAGACTGGGAGTTTGATTTGGTTTTCCTGGACTCTAGAGCATGGCTGCAATACTGCAGCATGACCCTTAAAATTTTTCTTTGCATATTTTTGGGGAAGGAAATGTTAGAGAATTGTATTATAGTTAAAATTCTCCAAATGAGAACTGTTCATTTTTTTCATATATCTACTTATTTGTCTATTTGCAAAAAACGTATTACCTACTTTACATTAGGTGATAAGAAAGAAAAAAACAAATAAGACACAATACTTGAGGCCAAGGAACTTACCATTCAGTATAGTAGATAGGCCTTATAGATGTTATATCTATTCTTTCCACTACCCATGGGCTTTACCCTGCTAAAGTGTTTACTTGAGGCTTTTTTTTAGTTTTTTTTTTTTTTTTTGCAGGGCAAATGGGGTTAAGTGGCTTGCCCAAGGCCACACAGCTAGGTAATTATTATGTGTCAGAGGCTGAATTTGAACTCAGGTACTCCTGACTGCAGGGCTGGTGCTCTATCCACTGTGCCACCTAGCCGCCCCTGAAGTGTCTACTTGAACTAGTGGCCCAGATGATGCATAACTCAAGGCAACAAAAGGTATTTAATGAAATAACATAATAATAAAATATTTCCTCCCATAAATCTTGAACTCATTTTTTTCTCCAACATTCATACCGTTTGCAAAAAGGATAGATGTGAAAAGAGAACATGTGTGAGTCATACTCATATGAGAAGGAGCATATATCTCTAGTAATATAAGGTTGCTTATATCTTCTAGTGAAATCCTCACACTACTTTTTGTTGAAGTTGCACTCCCATTGGCATAAAATGTCTGCAGCCCCTTCTCTGGAGTCACATATGGGTTACTGTCCACAAAGCATTGTGTCTCTCCTCTAGTTAGCTTTTAGCTATCCATCTATCATTTGCTGGAGGGGGTACTATGATTATCTTTGTCAACCAGTTCTTTTATCCTTTGGGTCTCAGCTGCAGTCTTCAACTGAGGTGCCATCCTCAAGGTCATGACTATCAATCATCCACTTGGAGGTACCATGGTTAGGAAATTGTTCTACTGTAAAGAAGAGCTATAGCTTTGTTCACCAAGGGCCAGGAAGCCCAGGCTGCTAGCACGTCTGGGTTCAGATCATTTCTATTATTTGTACCCCTTTCCTAGCTCTTCTCATTCTGTCCATTCATCTGATTTGTGGTCAGAAATTATTTTTATCTATTAATTCTTAAGATACCCTTCTATTCATCCCAACACCTCCAAGTATTCCTTGAATGAAAAAAAATATCGATTTAAGCTGTGGTGAGGAAATTGTTTTCAAACAGCCTCCTCTTCCCTGCTTTCCATTATGTTTCTTTGTTCTATGCAAATCACAAGGTTGGACTAATTGTGAAGACTGAAAAGGCTGAGGATCTTTGTGCTCCTTCCCCTCAGCAGCTAATCAGAGATAAAAACCTTAAAATGTCTGCAGCTTCCACAGTCTTTTCACTTGTCTTTCCCCTGAACAGAGTCTGAAATCATGTATGTCTCTCCCTGAAACAACTTTGGCAACATATCTTTCCTTTATGTTCAATCAGCATTCTTTCCACCAATTAGTATCATCTCTCTTTGCCAATGCTAGACCCAGTAAATGCTTCATTTTTAGTTGAAAACCTAGTTACATACATGTACAAATAAGAATCCTAAGAAGAGTACATATTGAATACACCAGGGGATTAAAAAAAAGTGCTATGAGAAATTCTCAGTAAAATGGTATCATTCCCATCTAGGTGGGAAAATCTTGGCAATTTGAGTTAGCCAATAATGTACCGGATTGCTTTGAAAAGTAGTGAGCTGCTCATCACTGGATGAATTCTCTAAGAAACTGGATAACTATTTATCAGGATGTTGAAGAAGGTATCTATGACTTCTTAGATTTCTTTCCACACTAAGATTCTACAATCCTGTTCATTCATGTTCTAAAATGATTTGTTTTAAATTTTGAGAGAATATCAAACATGAAACCCACCCAGTGATGAAGATGACTATATCAATGGAGTTTACTCATGCGCATTATGCTATTTGACCCAATGAGACTTTTTGCCTTGATAGTCTACTTGTTGTATATGTGTGTCTTCCTTTATGTGTGGACTCATATATTTTCTGTAAATCACTCTGCCCCATGCATAGCTCCTATATAGTCTCTTCTTATAGAATTGGTTTATATTCATAAGCAGATGAGTTCAAGGTTTATTGAGGAATTTTATATAGTTTCTTTATTTATATTGCTATTGTTGATGTTAGCTAAAAAGAAATATAAATTTTATCTGTTTTTTTCCTTCTCTAATCAAATCTGATTCTCCCCATTATGTCAATGGTCACTAGATGGCCTGACATTGTAGAGGAGAAAAATTCACATGCTTTTTGGAGATCTTTAGCGTAGATGATAAGGCACAAAGATCCGGAGCTGGGAGGGACCACTCCTAACTGGCATTCCTCTTAATTCAATAGAATGTCTGAGGACCTCTTTTGATGGAGAAACCAGAAGTATTTCTTCAGATCCTGCCTTCTGATTGTGGGATTGTAAAAGAATCCCCCTTCAAAATTTCATTTTGGGATTCTGTTTTCTAGCCAGACCCCAAGCACACTTGCTTAATCAGCAAATTTAGATAAATTTAATAAATGTGCAACTTAACCTAATTCTATTCTTTCTTGACCTTAAACTCTGGAAGCAAGGCAACCTATGAGGAGGGAAACATGGCTGGAAAATTCAGAGTAAAATGAAACATAGCTGGAGCTTTTTCTGAACTGGCTGTCTGGAAGAGATAGTAATTATCAGAAGAGTCTAACCATAGGGTAGAAGTTTCTACAGTGTGATAAACTAGCTGGTGAGGAGATGGCAAGAGAGTGGAAAATAAAGTCAGGAGACTGTAGAATCATCTATGAAGATAGGTGGAATAAAGTAGAGAATGAGATCACAGCATCTAGTTTATATTTAAATGCCATATAATTGCTTATTATTTTCTTTGCCCTGCCCTACCTTCCATTTGACTCAACTTGAGTAGGTGATGGAATAACAAACTGCTGAAGAGCTTTCAGACTTTTTACTTCTTCCTGAATAGGGAACATAGCTCATACTTCAAATTCAGGTCATTATTGGATGGTTCTCCTGAGCCTATAGCTGGAGGAAGAAATGAGTGGGTTGTAGCTACCTAAGCAGCTGCAGTGTCCACCACAAAAGGTCTTATGCACTGACCATTTAGATATGATTGTCTGCATCAGGATTCTCACATTTTTTTTTCTGCTTTCATTCTATCCTGCCCTTGGCTATATGGCCCCCTTACCTTTAAGCCTGGTTCTGTGATTCTGAATGGCAGCTGCTTAGGTAGCTAATGACTGCAGGTAGTTTTTCTTTCATGTGGTTGCTCTCAGCACTCACAAAGCATTCTCCCAGCAGTTTTGGAGCTACCTCTGGCTTATTGGGCAGGGCCTAATATCTTTTGGGCATCCTTAGTGGACACAATTTTTCTTTTATGACTACATTTTGGCATGGGAGAAATCAAAAGACTGAAGTTTTTGTGTAATTTGGACTTAGGTAAGGAGCAAAAATCATTGTCAAATTTCCCCGTATAGCTCTCTAAGTCAATGGGATTTCTTTTTTATTTTCCTCCCTCCTCCTCCTCCTCCTCCTCCTCCTTTGTATTCTCTTTCCTTTTTTCAAAAAGCTGGGACAATTTACTTTTTTATCCTGTGATGTTTTTATTTTTGATTTCTTGAACTGCATATCTGAAATGACAGGTTTTTAAAAGCCCATTTTGTTTTAAATGGAGCTACTAGACTTAACCTTAAAGCCCAAATCACTCTGACTTTCATTGAATGACTATTAATAGCCCCAACCCAAGCCTCTGTAACTCACTTTTTTGGTTTTGATGATTTAGAAAGAGTATAAATAACAACTGCTTTCTGTTCTGGTCAGAAACTCTGAGGGTCTTTCCTTCCTAGGTAGATATCTTTGTCTCTTTTACCTCAACTCTTAACCAATCCTTAGTGTTTGAATAGGAATCCCTCAGACAAACTATAACCTATCTAAGGCCTTAATTTGGAAAGGCCAAGGTCAATCACTGCATTCTAGACAAATGGACAATCATTTGGACCTTTGTCTCATCACTGAACTACAATTAGAGAAGAGTAAGGCTTACAACTTTACTTAACTTTGCCCTACTCATTTCCAAAGCTTCTATCAGTTAAGACACCAGGGTCATGATGTTATTGGTTCTCTTTGAGAACCAAGGACAAACAACAAAAAATACAATCTCCTCTCTCCTCCTTCCTCTTCCCTCCTCCCTCCTTTTTTTCCTGTAGACATTGCATACTGATCTCTTTCCTGTAGACATTATATACTGCTTACTAGCCTTTGACTTTCTCCTTCTGATCATCTTTGCTTATGAAGATTACTTTCCTTATTACTTTCAACTCAATTGGAAGTTTCCCTGCTTGATGTGCTGTCTCTTTGAATGAATGGTTGAATGAATGAATGAACTCAGGTTATTCTTCTCATCTCCCTCCTAGTGGATCTGGGATTCTCTCTAACTGATGAGGTCTCTTAATGCAGAGAAAATGTGCTTCCCTGGGATCTCTATTTCTAAGATATGTGTTAGAAACATCACTCATCTGGGATTATTTCTGAATTCTTTCTGCCAAAATTTCTAGTTTTCATGAAAAGTTTTGGTTGGGGGTCAAATGTTGATGTCAGGGGCCTTGACTTGTGAGTGGTGTACCAGTTCAGTTTCTTACTCCTTTCTCCAGATTGTGGTGGAGAAATGAGGAGATCCAGTGATGGTTACTCAATTATTTCCCTCTACTTATGAATTTGAGACAGTCTTGAAGAATGTGATTCTTGACAGAGACATTGAAGAGAAGAAACACCAGAAATCTCAAAGCAAAGACTGTCTTACTCCATCAAAATAGTAATTTTTCATCCCAGGCTCTGATGTTCCACAGGAATTACTATATTTAATGTCTTAAAGGAGATGAGGAAAGAGCCCCAAAGCATACAACCCCCACAAAATCCTAGCAAAATATGAAACTCAAGCACTTTTCATTAATTTATCAACTGTCCCCATTTTCTTCCCTCATCATCAACTTTTTAATTTTATTTTTTGCAAAGGAAAATATGTTTCTGCCCCAAACTCAACAGTCAATCAGTCAACAAGTATCTATGAAGTACCTAATATGTGCTAGATCTCTGCTAGGTGCTGGAAGAAACAAAAGCAACCGACTCAATCCCTTCTGTTAATGAGGTTCCCCTAACCCCTATGACAGACCCTGGCATCCCTTCAAAACTCAACACAAATCCATATTAGGCAGAGGACATTAACCTCTTCCCCTCACTGCTAGTATCTCCCCTCTGAGATTACCATCCTCTTCTTTACTCTCTCTCTCTCTCTCTCTCTCTCTCTCTCTCTCTCTCTCTCTCTCTCTCTCTCTCTCTCTCCTCTCTTGTACATACCTAGTTATTTTCATGTTGTCCCCCTGTATGTCATATAAAAATGTTTGTTGACTGGCTGCCTGATTGGTGAGCAAAGTCACCCTTTAGGACTGATCCTTTAATTCTTTGATGAATTTATGACTTCAGTCAGTAATGTGCACATTCCCTTCAGTGATGCAGATTGCAACCCTTCCATATTCTCTTTTTCAGAGGGACTTTGTCTTTAGGTAGATTTTACACATGGGAACTTTCTCACATTTTAGGAACTTTTTCTACTCTTTTGATCATTGCTTGGATACAAATGGAGCAGACAGAAGGTCCATCAGTGTATCTTTTGCTCTTCCCAGATGATTTTGCCCTTTCTTTTCTGATTATACAACTCTCTGATGGCATCACTTCCTTAGCTTCATCTATGTAATTCTTGGTTGATAATGTGTGCAATTACTCATGCTTACCATTCCTTTGAATGGCATTTAACTTTAAATTCTTAGAGATTTTGGTATGGTGTGAATCATAGCTATGTTATCATTATCGGAAGAAGATTATTTCCAGAAAGATGGAGCTTTCAAGCAGGAATGAGTGGTATCATTAACTCTTTACAATATCCCTAATTGTATCTATCTTTTCTGTTCCTGTTCAATGGAAGTCTCAATCATTGGACCATGCACACTGCCTTTCAAAGATATATGTACTAATTACTGGACCAGCTCTATAGATTGTTCACCCAGCGGCAAAGAAGAGTTTGAACAATAGGCAACATTCATGTAATTGGTTTTTCTTGTGTTGATAGTTTGATTGAAATTTGGAGTTGCATGTAATTCATATAACTATACTAATAACACTAACAACAACAACAACAACAGTAATAATAATGATAAATAGCTTATATTTGGGTTTGGAAAGCGCTTTACATTTGTTTGCTCATTTGATCCTCATAATAACCCTGAGAAGTAGGTGATATTATTTTTACATTTTACATGAGGAAAGATTACATAAACTGCCTAGGATTCCACAGCTATAAAGTGTTTGAGATAGGGATAGAATTCAGGTCTTCCTTGTTAAACTCCAGCACTCCCTCCACTGTATCATGTACCTCCTACATAGTTTAACTCTTACCTGAAAAGACCACTTCTCTCAATGTATCCCTGACCAATGGGGCAGTCAGATTTCAGTTTGAAGACCTCTAGTGATAGGATATTTGATATCCTAGAGACAATTCATTCAATTGCAAGGTTTGTTAGAAAATTCTCAAACTGAAGTGGAATCCATCTTCAAGTGATTTCATTGATTTTTATCTCTTCCTTCTATTTATATAGATAGATATCTATATGACATCTATATCTCTATCCAGATGAGTAGATAGATAGATGCAATTTTTGGAGGGTTTAGAATAGTTACTTCATTGCTGAAAAGAACTGAGAAATCTCTCTCTCCCAGTGCAGACCAGTGCCAGAGAGAAGCAGGTCTTCCTGATTGTGAAGCCCACACTGTCTCCACTCCTTCTATAGACCAATCTTAACATATATCTATATCTATATCGATATCGATATCGATATCTATATCTATCTACATCTATGTATATACATGAAAGAGAAGACCATGGCATAGTGGGTAGAATGGTAGATTTGCTTTAGAAGAACCTGGATTCAAATCTTGTCTTTAACACATATGAACTATGTAAGTTTACATGAATAAGTCACTTCTCTGAATTTCAGTATCCTCATCTTTAAAGTGGCAATAAAAGTACTTGTATCCCATTATATCACATAATAATAATAATAATAATTTGATTTTATATAGTGCTTTACATGAGCTATCTCATTTCATCCTCACATAAACCATGGAGGTAAGTGCCATGAAAATCTTTATTTTATAGATGTTGAAATTTAGGCTGACAGAGGGTGAATTACATGAATGAGTCACACAGCTATTAAAAGTGTGAATGAGGATTCAAACTCAGACCTTCTGGACACCAGGCCCAGCGCTCTCTATTGCCGACCTAGCTTACCTCACAAGACATAATATATAAAGAGCCAGCTTCAGAACTGGGAAGACTTAAGTTCAAGCCCACCTCTGATACATATAGCTTATTTGACCTTGGGAAAGTTAAACTTGACCCAAGTAATTCTTCCTGCTAATCATTTGTATATTTGCCAGTTTCCTCACTAAGAGCCTTATAGCAAGGAAATTGCAGATTTTGTCAAAGGATACTCATCTTAGAGTATTGTTATGAATCTCAAAGGAAATATATTCAAAGTATTTTGAAACCTTCATGTACTATTTAAATGTGAGATAGGATCTCCCAAAAATGTTGGTAGTTATAACCTTTAGTAGCTTACAGAATATCTAGAATTTGTATATGTACATGCACAGTAGATATATGAATATATTATGCATATAGTACATGCATTCTATATAATCGCATGTCTGTCTGTATGTCTGTCTGTCTGTCTCTCTCTCTCAGTAAAATTTATTTAGCTCCCCAATTTTCTCTGATTGTAGAAATCTGACCACATCAGTAATTCCATCTTGAGGAAAAAAGGACCCTGATCATTACAATTCAGCCCTATTCTCTTTGATGAATACAGAAATTGTGAATCCAAAAATGAAGATTATTTTCATGAGAAAGCCATGGGACTTAAAATAGGGTTCAGACAAAAAGATCTTAGGCTCAAAGATAGAGAGCTGAAAGGACCTCAGAGATCATCTAATTCAATCTTTAATGCTTTTCTCAATGCAGATTTCAGATATTAGTTGGTAATGACTTCATTAGATTGTAATCTTCTTAAGGTCAAGTACTGTCTCATATTTAATTTTATATTTAACATTATTTTTTGAGCAGGGACCCCAGCTATGCTCACTTTACTCCTTGCTTGACTTATTAATAGTCTTCAATTACCATACAACTTGCTCCCTTCCCCTTTCATCCCTTTAATCTTCTACCATGAGAATATAGACTCCTTGAGAGTAGTGACTATTTTGTTTACTCATTTCCTTAGTGCTTAGTACAGATTAAGTCCTTAATAAATCTTTTCTCTCTAGTTCTTGCACCTGCTCCCCTCCCAGTTTCTCCCTCTCTCTGTCTCTCTCTGTCTCTCACTCTCTCTCTCTCTCTCTCTCTCTCTTTCTGTCTCTCGCTGTCTCTCTGTCTCTCTGTCTCTCTCTCTCATCCATCTGTCTACATGCAAACTCTTGCCCTTTGTGAGTTCTCTATGAAATTGTCTTTCTGGCAAGTGTACATTTGGCATTCAAGCAACATGACCAGTCCATTGGAGCTGTGCTTTCTGTAGTAGAGTTTGAATGCTTGGCAGTTTAGTTTGAGAAAGGACCTCAGTATCTGGTATCCTATCTACCGGGTGATCTTCAGAATCTTCTTAAAATAATGAAAATGGAAATGATTTATTTTCCCGGCAAGGTATTGCTAGACTGTCCAGATGTCACAGGCATACAACAATGAGGTCAGCACAAGGGCTCTGTAGACCTTCAGTTTGGTAGTCAGTCTAATACCTTTTATCTCCCACACTTTCCTTTGGAGTCTCTCGAACACTGAGCTAACTCTGGAAGAGTATGAATCATTATTATTGTGGGCATCACTGGCACTTACACTGCCAATGTAAATGAACTTACCCACAGTATTCAAAACTTCTCCATTTTCCATAACCAGTAGTTCTATACAGGACAAATGCTCATATGGTGGTTAGAAAAAGCAGCACAAGGACACTCTCAAGGTCTTTCCTAAGAATTTTGGAATTGATTGCATGACATGGAAGATACACTGGCACAAATGTGGTCACCCAACATGGCATGCCCTCATCAAGAAGGGGCTGTGCTCCATGAGCAAAGCAGAATTGAATTAGCTCAAAAGAAATACAAATGTACAGAGTTCGCAGGAACTATTTATGCCCCACCTATTGTAGAGTTGTCTGAGCCCATATTGGTTTGATTAGCCAGTCAGACAATGTAATTGTAACATAATTAAGTCATTTTGGACCTCTTTGGGAATGAAGGTCAGCAATCAACCCATACAACCACCCATCTCTCTCTCTCTCTCTGTCTCTCTCTCTGTCTATAGACTTTGAATGTAAATTCTCCCTAAAGATTTAAATGAATGTTGCACCTGAGTAATAAATTGACAAATCAGAGTCTTTCTCCCAGGACCTGTGAAGTCATGGAAGCAGACATTCCTTCCCTGGCCCCAACAGACAATCTTAAAGAATTTCTTGAATCCCCAAAATGTGATTACCTGACAGTCAACTTTCTTTTGTTGAGTCTCTTCACATTTAGCTAGACTGATTCACAGGCATGGTCTTTGAGAGCCTGGTATCACTTCCATTTTAAAATGAAGCATTAAGGGATGGTTAAGGGGCAGTGGTGTCAGAAACATTAAGGCAAAGTGCTACCACTGTCATCAATACCTTTACAATTATCTTCACAAGTTTCAAGATCTTAAGTGGTTGGTGTTTATTTGTCAATCTTTGAAAAATGACCAAGGAGGGACCACTCAGTTTTTAGCTTCTATTTTTATATGGATGATTTTACCTTTACCTCCCAGGACTGTTCAGAGTTGAATGTCTGCTTCACCATCTTTAGTCCTTAGAAAGTCTTGATAAATGGTGTGTTTTTCATATTAAGTCTCATCAACCTCATTGTTATTCACTTTCATTTTCTACCTAATTCATAGCTTTTTTCCAAGCTCAGGGCACTCCAAGATTTTCATTAATAGAAACAAAGTTCTTTGCCATAGGTTCCTGGGGAAAGGCATTTAAGTTCTTGCTTGATTTGTTTTAATTCATGTTTTTGATTACCCCCCCCTTTAAGCTTTAATCCTATCCATGAGGTTCATAAAATACTAATTTATATGCAACTGAGACTCATTGACCATTTCTCTTTAGACTGTTCTGAATCTTTTTGGACTAGATTTTCATCTTACCAGCCAATTTCCATTTTGTCCTCAGGTTTATTTTTTTTCTCTTAGTCTGTGTCCAAGGGGCACTAAACTCAACCGATTGATTTGGACAATTCAGTATAATGAACAGTCAATTAACAAAATGTAGTTGGAGCCATTGTTGGACTAGGTTGACCAATTACATCTGTGAGCTAGGATTCAGAACACCTGGATTCCAGTCTTACTCTGCTATATAGGAACCTTGCCTAGGGATGTATCATTGTTTTGGGAAAACTGGGAATTAATAGTATACCTTCCCCTCATAGAATCTAGGAGAAAGGATGAATTCATTAGGACTATTGTAGTCTCAGTTTTCTGACTTTCTCATTATAAGGAAAAAATGACACATTCACTGGATAACTGGAGACATTGCTTTAAGGATTTTTTGGTTTTTATGAGGCAATGGGATGTTACACAGCTAGTAAATATCAAGTTTCTGAAGCAAGATTTGAACTCAGGGTCCTTTGGACTCCAGGGCTGGTCCTCTTTGCACTATGCTACCTAACTGCAACATGGGATGGCAGTAGCTAGAGAACTTAATTTAGAGATAGGATGAGCTCTTAGAGTTGGGGTTCAAGTCCTACACTGATATATTTGAATTATGTGATCTCATCAAGTGAATCAAGTATTTACACTAAGAGAACTTCCTCACCAGAACTTCATTAAACCAGTGAAATTACAGGCCTGGTCCAAAAACAAATCCATAGAACATAAGAGGTAGTGGAAAGAATAATGTACCTGTATTGGAGGTCTGGGTTTGAGTCTCAGTTCCTTTGAATACTCATTTCTTCTTGTTTCCTTGAATGAATCACTTAACCTTTATGGAACTCTGATATCATCTATGTATTAGGAAATTGGTCTAAAATCTCTGGATGATATCTGACATCTTTTTCAGCTCCAAATCACAGGAAGCTATGATCTTCCTATCTGTTCAGCACTATGTGAGATAGAGAGAGGAATAAGATGTGATCTATGAAGAACCTATATGTGGTAGGGAAGATAGAGAACAACAAAGTAAAACTGAAACAAGGTAAAAACTGAAGTCAATGAGAGAGAGAGGGAGGAAAAAGTCAGAGAAGGAAGAGTTCAGGGAGGTAAGGAAAGCAAAACTCCTCTCAGACAGTGACCTCTTTATTTTCTAAGCTTTCTGTGTTTCAGTAGCCTGGATAACTGTGGCAGGGTAGATAGGTGATGGTGTCAGTGGTGGTGACTGTAAGTAGGTTAGAATAATATAATGGAAAAAAAACCATTGGATTTGGAATCAGGAGGTGGGTTCAAAGATCTTAGTTCTATTATTTACTTCCTATATGACTTGTATAGTCATATTTAAGATATATAGTCATATAGAGATAGTCATAGATAGGGTCCAGGAAGAACCTAGACTTGGATCCCTCCTGAGACAATTATGACCTGTGAGACCTTGAGCAAGTCACATGTCCTCAGTGGGAGGTCATTTTTTTTTCATTTTTTCATTTACAAAATTATGGGGTTGGACTTGACCTATAAAAGATGCTTTTTGGTTTTAAATCTATGTGACAGAGAGATAAAGAGACAAGGAAACTGAGAGATAGAGACCAAGAGATAACGAGAGAAACAGAGAGAGAAAAACAGTGAGAGAAAGAGAAAGAGAGGGGAGAAAGAGACACAGAGAGAAACAAAGAAAGACATAGAGAGAGACACACATACAGAGATAGTTACAAAGAGAAATAGACAAGAAAGAGACAGAGACAGTGAGACAGAGAGATAGAAAGAGAGAAACACAGAGAGAGACAGAGAGAAAAAGACAGAGATGGAGACAGAGAGACAGTTACAAAGAGAAAAAGAAAAGAAAGAGACAGAGACAGTGAGACAGAGAGATAGAGAGAAAGAGAAAGAGAGCCAGACAGAGATACACACACACACACACACACACACACACAGAGAGAGAGAGAGAGAGAGAGAGAGAGAGAGAGAGAGAGAGAGAGACAGAGACAGAGACAGAGACAGAGACAGAGATGGAGACAGAGAGACAGTTACAAAGAAAAATAGAAAAGAAAGAGACAGACAGTGAGACAGAGAGATAGAGAGAAAGAGAAAGAGAGAGACAGAGAAAGAGAGAGACAGAAAGACAGAGACAGAGAGACAGTTACAAAGAGAAATAGAAAAGAAAGAGAGACAGAGAGATAATGAGACAAAAAAGAGAGAGACAGGCAGACAGAGACAGAGACAGAGACAGAAACAGAGACAGAGACAGACAGACAGACAGGGAGAGGAAAAGAGAGACAGACACAGAGAAACAGAGAGAAGGAGACAGTCAGAGAAAGAGATAAAGAGAGACAGAGAGGAAAAAGAGAGAGACAATGAATCAGAGACAGAATGACAGACAAAGATATAGAAGCAGAAAGGAAAGAGAGAGGGGGAGAGAGACAGAAACTGGCAGAGAGAGAATCAGAAATAGAGTCAGAGTCAGATATACAGAGAAAAAAGAGACATTTAGAGAAAGAGGTGGAGAGGCTTAGGAAGAGAAATCAAGAATGTTACAAAGGCAAATGTAGGTTGATGTAAAACAAAACAAAATAAAACAAATAAACAAAGCTGTCCAATAATGGAATGGTTATCAAGAGATGGAGGGTTCCCTCTTACTGGAGATCTTCAAGCAATGACTGGATGATCACTTACCACGTATTATGGTGAGGATTCATTTAATGTATAGGATGAACAAGATGAGTACCCTTCCATCTTTCAATATTCTATGATTATGTGACACCAGATGTCAAGACTTTAGGAATCGTAAAGTACAGAAAGTACTTTTTGTTGTCTCTAGTAGGAAAGAGGAAGAATCTAGAGAAGTCTTTGCCTCACTGGTAGACATCAGCTTAAGTGTGATGGTTCATCGTGCAGCTTTATTGTGACTGGAATAAGAAGTTATGACATGGAGCCTAGACATCAATGGATGAGACTTTTGTACAATAAAACATTAGAACAGGAACTTTGAAATGTCAGAACTAGAATAGAATATTGGAACACAGAACATTTAAAAGAACCTTAGAGCAATGAATGTTAACACATATCTAACAAAGTTAGAAAGGAGTTTAGAAGTTAGAATGTTGAAATTTGGAGTTGCACAGGATATTAGTCTCTCATTCTACTATTGTAGCTGTTCCTAAATAAACCTGATATTTCTCTTAATCAAGACTTTAGATATGTTTGGCACTTAACACAGCAAAATCATTTCAAAGAGTTTCAGAGTCACCCTGATTTTTTCCCTTCATCTCTCTCCTTTTGCTTCTCCCCATGGCTCCTAGGAGACAGTTGTTTTTAGTGTCAAACTTTTTCTTACAGGCTGACGTCCCTCATTTGGGTGAAGCAGGTTGTGAGATGTTGCTTCTAACCATATGTACTTCCCAACTGGCACTTTCAATCAGCCACACACCAGATGTCAAGGCTGCTAATGTGCCAGTCCTCAGAAAGATGTGGCAGAGTTCCTTTTGACTTTGACCTTCTTGTCTCTTTTCTCTTTTCTCTCACTCTTTGTCAATCCTTTTTACTCTCTCCTTTCCCTCTTGGGCTGATTTGATGACTTTTTTTTGGTCCCCCTCCTAATAATTTATTTCACAACTTTAAAGTTCTTTGATATCCTTTCCCTGCATTCTCCCTTCCCACCAAAGTAGAAAATGACCTTTCTAGGATATAGTAGACAAGTTTAGAGAGTTGGTTTGGCTGATGAATTCAACACCCTGTTGAATTTTTTCAGCTTTATATTGAGCCTAGATGTGCTGGTCTTCAGGAAATACACAAAGCCTTTCCAGATTGGTAGGAGCTACCTGTGTTTGTCTTATGTTGACACTGTTTTCCTGAGTCCAGGATCACTTCCATACTATCACAAGACATTGGAGCAGAACTTCAGGGGAGTAGATGGACAAATAAACTATGAATTCATCAGAAGGGAGAATTGCCTGTGTGGGAACTCTCTGAACCAACTTAGATCAGAATCCATTTCTGACTTGTTGTATAAATTCTATGGCCTTGCCTGAGGGATTGAGGAATTAAATGACTTTTTCTTTTAGGATCTCATACTGGTAAATTTTAGGGATGGAGTCTGAAGTCAGAGCACTCTACCCACTCTGCCATGTTGCCTGTGAATGAAATATGATTTGGAAAAGCATACAGTAGTATTTATGGGTATGTGAAATAGATTGTCAAATAAGGTGTGTGTGGGGGTTGAATCATGCTACCAGTGGACCTTTGTACAAAAAAATGACTTTTTCTCCCAAGTATCCAGATGCACATTTTTGAGTAAAGTAATATTTTTAAGGGAAACTAAATTTTCCTTTTCTAGGCCTCAGTTTCCTCATGTGTAAAATGAAGATATGCATTCAAAGATTTCTGTGGCCATTTCTAGTTCTAACATCCTATGAATCTTGACATGTTTTGCTAACATCTTCCTGAACTATGACAGTTTCGACAAATAGCTAGAAGTGCTATTTTCATCCATTGATGTTCCATTTAAAGTCCCAGCAATTGGGAGAACACTTACTTGTCGTCTCTAGCTTAAGAAAATCTGTAGGAGTAATTTTCCTGCCAAAGTTATAGACGGCTTGTCACTACCAACTTGTCAGGTGAGCAAAGCAACAAACGTGTGTCTGTGGCAAGTGAAACATCCTCTCAGAACTCAGGAACTTCGAAACTGATGATTTTTAGTATAAAGTTTATTTTTTTTTTCATATTTTGCTAGAAGCACATTTTTTTCCCAATGTTGACATTGCTCTGTGTTTGTATCATGGTACATTTACTCTTCTCCATTTATTTCTATAAAAATTTTATGTAAGTAGATTAGCAATATCAAAAAGACTGCATTTAAATCAAATTTTATTAAATGCCTATTAGGAATGTCTGGAAACCCCACTTAAAATGTACAATGGGAAATGTTTCTGATAGTTTCCTAAGAGACCTCATTTGGGAAACCCAGGGATGTGGGACATGGTATTGAAAGAAAGGTTTCAGAAATGGAGGTTCAGAAGAGCATTTCTGAGCTATATAAATGCTTCTGCAAGATTGTTGCTCTATGGATCAATTGTTGGAGAGTTGATCCTTTGGAAAGGGAATGATAGCCATGGACTGATCATGAGAACAATAGCAGATTATGGGGAGGACCAGATATGGTGGTGGTTGTTTCTGATTAATAGCCATTTGGAGCCCAGGAGCACTTCAAGAGGGGATAAGATGACTTCCTCTTACTGGCAGATATAGGATACTCAGGATGTAGTTTTTGAGATAGTAACGGGGTGAACAATTGATAAGGCTTGGTGGGAACAGATGGAGACAAGTTGCTAGTAATGAAAAATGTTGCCCAGAGAAACAGAGGGTAGCATTGGTTGAAAGAACAATTTCAGATTGCTTTCTTCTAGAGTCCTGCCAAGGTAAGTGTTCTAAGTCACTGAGGCTACTCAAGTTAGGAGTTCTCTGATGGGTGCCATTCCTTTGGGGTAATGATATAAAAAAAGTGCCTATCAGACTCAGACCCATATGGTAACTTTTTTAGTTTCTATTATAAATAAAACTATTCATATTTTGAAACTTGTGACTTGGTTACTACCCTTGAAGTTTGGGTACAGTTAGACAGTGAAGTTGCCAAATCAATGAGGCAAGGGCAATAAGCCAGAGAAATAAGAATTCCCTCTAAATGTGCTTGTATTTTTTTTTGTATGTGTCAAGAACTTATATAAGGGTCACATTTGTAAAGTAATTTATTTACTGTGAAATGTTATTTAAGGTTACATTTCCTTTAATTAAAATAAAGATGCTTCATTTATTTTTGTCATTATAGCCCTATGCCACTTTCATTACTAAGAACACAACTATAGACAATCTTTTCAGTATATATGCAAGCATGATTAATGAAGAAAAGCTGTGGTTTATATTCAGATTAAACAGTAACTCCCTCCCTTCCTTCCTTCCTTCCTTCCTTCCTTCCTTCCTTCCTTCCTCCCTCTCTTCCTCCCTTCCTCCCTTCCTTCTTTCTTCCCACAATTTCACTGGATGACAGCAATGTGAAAATAGTTTACCTGGGAAACAGAAGTGGAACTTTATTCTGCTTAAGAGGGAAAATACTGGAGTAAGTCATCAAAGAGGATCATTTGAAGAAGGAGTAGAGGAAATTACAGTCATTGTGTAAGTGCTACAGAGAGAGAATAATTGCTGATAATATAATAAGAATCCTATATATTTTGTGTAGTACTCTCTAAAGTTTACTAAATGAACAAGCATAAAAGCATTTATTCATTGCCAACTATGTACAAAGATCTGAAACAAGAGCTCAGGATCTAAAAAGAAAAATAAGATAGTATCTGATCTCAGGAATTTCATACTCTAGTAGGGGAAGAAAATACATAGAAGAGTCAGATTGACTCATCATTACTAATTGGTAATGGTGAATTCCAGGTTATGACTATTTTGGGGGTATGTCTGAGGTGACTTGATGGAGGAGCTCATGGAATTTATGGAGACTTAGGAAATGGGAGGGTAGAGTGAAGCTGAAGTTTAAGGAAGTATTAATATGGCTATTGAATCTCTTATGAGCAGAGCAAGGGTTGCAGAGGAGAGGAAGACAGTGAGTCAGGTGATATATATATATTTTAGTTTTTGCAAGGCATTGGGGTTAAGTGGCTTGCCCAAGACTACACAGCTAGGTAATTATTAAGTGTCTGAGACCTGAGTTGAACCCAGGTACTCCTGACTCCAAGGCCGGTGCTTTATCCACTAGCCGCCCCCCACCCCACCTAGCTGCCCCTCCACTTTCAAATGTACCAGAGATATCAAGCATCAAGAGCAAATTATTCCAACTTTATAGTTGAGGAAACAGATTTAGGAGGGAAAAGTGATTTACCGAGGGAACATTAAACTGGAAGAAGAAAATGTTATTTGAACCCTGTTCCTTTTTGATTCCAAATCCAGTTCTTGTATCATATTATATATATATGAAACATTATATTATGTTGCTAACATCTTCCTATCCTTTCCCCAGTAGCCTGCATGAACAAAATTATGGGGAATGGGTGAAGTTTGGAATATATTCTCAATGAGATTTACATGATTCTTGGGGTAGTTTTTTCCACTCAATTTCTTGTCACAAACCTTTCCCTTGTTGTGTGTCCTGCATTTATAGGTCCATACTCTCTAATGAACACCAGACTCACAGCTGGCTTAGGCAGTGGGCCAATTAAGCTGATCCCTTCACAGAACCGCACTGCTCTGATGGTGTGATAAATAAACTCACTAGGACCAATCTGGAAGGTAAATGCCTTAGCTAAAGGCTGTTTTCATGTTTTAGCTTCAAGGTGTTAAAACACATTTTATTTTAATGTTTTCCCACTATCAAAGCTGGTTATTTTTCCTGTTTGGGTCTGTAAAAGGCAAAGTAGAACAGAAATAGAGTATTTTGTTAGATATGTATGTGTTTGTATACATATATGTGTATGTGATTTCATGTGGGTTCACTTGGAGGCAGGGAGGATTTAATTTTCTTTTCAACATGATGCTAAAATCAGAATTAAGTATATATAGTCTCAATAAATGCTTACTGACTCCTGAATCATGAGGGGATCTTGAGAATGGAATCATTTCTCCCTGAAAATGACCCAAACTTTTCTAGTCAGTGGTACAATCACTTTTGTGGAGCCATTTTTTTTAAAAGAATAGGATGGGAATTTTGAGATCTATTTGTCAACATATTTACTTCACAGAAGAGCAACCTGAGACACAGGAAGGGAAATGTTTGTCCTAAGTCATATATAAATAATGAAATTTCAGTATCACTGTTTTCAATTTAAAGTCACAGGTTTTTTTTTTTTTTTACTACATTCCATCACATTCCAGATTCTTAATTTGGACATTTTGAGCAGGGCTTTGCTATGGGGTATCAACATTGATGGGTCATGTTTATTCCTCTTAGACCTTGCCTGACCTACCATCTCACTCCTTTGCTATCCTGTGCTACTTCTGCCCTTCTCCTCTAGATGTTCCCTCTCCCATTTCTTCACCTGTCCTTGACCTCTTCTTCTCATTGCCATCATGTTTCTAGCTTATGACTTGCCTTCTCTCACTACCATCAAGACCCTCATATAACTTCTCTTCCCCTTTGCTGAAAACCCTGCTTATGGGGGAACAGACCTTAAACCCATTGCCAATTTAGTAGAGTGTCTGTTGTTGTTATTGACTACCCCAAGCATATATAGATGTTTCCTGAATGGATGGATGAGAATATTTTGTTCTAAAGGCCTTGGAGATGATGAAGAAGGTGCTGTGGACCACTTAGAGCTAAATCAGACATTAAAGATGCCATGGTCATCATTACACAACATCCATTACAACACAAGGCCTTAGCCAGTTCTCCTGACTTTTGTTCTATCTCTGGACTATGATGACTCTGGAAGAAACAGTGAGGCTGACAACTTTATTGCAAGCTATCTTATGTAACTTCAGTTCAAACACTTGTCAAGACATTATTGACATCATCAATGACATTCCTGATGTCACTGCTCCTTTTCAAAAATGAGGGACAACAGTTGTATTGCCAAAAGAGGATGTTTTTTTGGTAATCTTGGAGTCCGTGTTTTAGAACAGGTAATGAATTTGGAAGTCAGAGGACTGGAATGCAAATCCCATACTAAGCAAACTTCTCTGAATTTTATTTTCCTTATCTGTAAAGTGAGAATAATAATACTTATATCAAATGAGATAATTATAAAGTTCTTACTGCAAGTGTAAGGTGTTATGCAAATGTTAGTTATCATCATCATCATCATTTTACTTACATTGTTGCTCTAAAAAAGGACTTTATAAAACTTGAAGTTTTATATAAATGCCAGAATATTTATATCAGTTCAAGGAAAATTAATTATGAATTAACTCAGAGAACTTATGACCTGAGTTGTGGGAAAGGAGACTTTGCTTTGGAAGCATTAAGGTTAAGGTAGCTAGGTACTGGTTATGGGAAACCATGTTGTGAACTTATTGGAAAATGGGGAAACTTCAGAGGGTAGAAGCTAGATAATATATGGAAGCAAGGGACTAAGAAGGTAGAATCATATGGTAGTGAACACAGTAGCTTTAACTCTAATGTTTTCTTTTTGTGGGGATTTATGCAAGTGTCATAAGCCAAGTTTCAGTTTGCTCATTCATCGAATGGACACAATATTTTCATGCTCTCTTCCATAAGATTGTCATAGGGAAAATTATGAGAGAAACACTTTGCAGACCTTAAAACCCATAAGGAATGTGAGATTTTACTGTCAGTGACAAAGGAACTTGTGAGGATAATTCTTTCCCCCCTTTCTCAAACCTTGCTTAGTAGGGAATATGGCAGCATTCTAGGAATTGATTATTGATTATCTGAAATAAAAGTAGAGTAGCCTGAAAAAGGTAGGGTTTCAGGAATGACAAGGAGAACAGAAGATATCAAGGTGGCACAATGTATGAATCACAAGACCTGGAGTCAGGAAGATCTGAGTTCAATTTTGGTTGTGAATACTTACTAGCTATGTGACCCTGGGCAAATCATTTGACCCTGTTGGCCTCAGTTTCCTCATCCTTCTCTAAAATGATCTGGAGAAGGAAATGGTAAATCACTTTAGTATCTTTGCCAAGAGAACTCCAAGTGGGGTCCCAAAAAATATGACTGAAAGACTTGAAACATAATGACAATAGCAACATACACACATGAAGTTATAAATAATATATGAATATATATAGATATCCAAATAACTTTTTATCTATATATCCTTGTGCTAAAAGGGATATGACATAGAAATTATATTTGTGATTTCACTGATATTTGGAATGCCTGGATAAGGATACTCCTGTACCTATTCAGGTTTCTACTTTCTTTACTACTTATGGTCTTAGAGAATTGCTTAAGGTATTGAGTACTCTTGCCTAAAGACACATAGGCAATACATATTAGAGGTGAAACTTGAATCTAGGTATTCTGGGTTCCAAGAACAGCTCACCATTCATTGTGCCACCGTGCCTGTCATATATGTGTATATGTGATCAGATAGTATAGCTATCTATATTTCTATATCTCCTATATTTGCCTGTTATGTTTCTCATTCCCAGAAAAATATAAGCTGTCAACATCTTGAAGACAGGAATTTTCTCACTTATATTTTTATCCTCAGTTTATAGCAGTTTCTGGCACATAATTGGTCCTTCATGAATGCTTATTTATTTACTCATATGAATCATTTCACAAATTCCTCATGCCCTCATGCCATGAATGCAACTGACCCAGAGAGCAAACTTCTAGTTTCCTTTAAAAACTGTGGATAACGTAAAACACAAATCATCCTCTATTGGCATTGTCTCTGCTTGCTTGCAGCATGCTCTTTCCTATTGCTGACAATGACAGGAGACCTCCCAAAGTCAAACAGATGAAAACATCACCACAGGCACATTGGAGCAGAATTAAAAAGCATCTCTCTTGTCATCATGGTGATGACAGGTATTATATACTGGGTGTATGGGGGATAACATGGTTACCTTACCATGTAATTATCATTGTTTCCAATGGAGTTATCACCAACTGTAATTGCCACTGCTGAGCATCTGGCTTTTGGTAGAAACTCAGAAAACAACCTGTCGAGCTGAGGCTATTCTGTTGAGTAGTGTCTGGGGGACCAATCAAGGTATTGTGATTCTGAGAATTAAAGGGAGATGCTTTTATCTCAAGGGTAGCTGTCTGAACACTTTACATCCAGAAGAGAGCTGAGAATTTGCAAGGAGTCAAGTGAAGGGCAGTCAAAGGACTCTTGTTAATGCAATAATGGATAAATGACTTCATTTCTGATCACTAGGTGATGTCATGGTGCATAGAACTCTGGACCTGGACTTCGGGAAGACCTGAGTTCAAATTTGGGCTTAGTCACTAGCTGTATAATCCAAAGTTGTTGAACCCCTGTTTGCCTCAGTTCTTAATTTTTAAAAAGAAGACAACAAAAGCTAACTTCTAGAGTTGTTGTGAGTATAATATTATATTATTCTCCATATTAATAACATTATTACTTATTAGATTATTTTTGTAAAATACTTGGCAAAGTTACCTTTTGGTGTATACTAGGAACTATATAAATGCTTATTCCATTCCATATTATCTCTTTCCCCCATAAATCTATTTATATTTTTACTAATAATATTAATTAGATTATATTTATAAAATATTTAGCAAAATACATTTTTGGTACATACTGGTACTATATAAATGTTATTCCTTTCCCTGTTACCTCTTTTTTCCCATAACTTTATCTATATGACTCCTTAAGAGTGAAAGGATATATTATTGTAATTATTCCCATATTGTATGTGAAGAACCATACTCAGAGATAAATTGACTTGCCCATGGGCCTCACCATTAGTATGTATTTAATAATAATAATAATAATAATAATAATAATAATAAATACTTCACATTTATATGGTTGTTTGCTGAGAACAATCTTGTGAAATAAACCAACTATGTTTGGTAGTTGAAGAAATCAAGTCTCATGAGGCCAGGTGACATGTCCAAGGTCATACAATTAGCAAATGTCAGAGTCAGAGTTCAAATTCAGGTCCTATGTTCATTCTACTTCACCAGGAGGCAGCTAAGTGGTACTATAGTACACAGAGAATTAAGCTTGGAGTCAGAAAGATGAAAGTCCAAATTTGGTTTCAGACACATTAGTTTGGTGACCCAGGGCAAGTCACTTAAGAACTTTGTGTTTTCTAAGCAAGTGAAACTAAGATAACTAGCATGCTATTTTTGGTAAAAGATGAGGATCATAGAATTTTTAACTGAAGGGAATCTTAGATTTAATTAAATTCAATGTTCTTATTTTGAAAATAGGAAAACAGTGACTTGTCCAAGGTCACACAAGGATGAGAAATGAAGATTTGCACCCTTGATTCCTCTGTCTTCAAATCCATCCTCACTTCCCCCCATTATCACACTGCTGAGAATTGTAGGATCATAGAACTTTGAACTGGAACAGATCATTGGGTTGAAACTGTAGCAAGAAACATCCCTTTTCCAAATGTTCCATATTTCTATGAGTCTTACTGAGAGCTATTGACAAGCGGCTCTTTAGGAGGAGAAGAAAATACTTTGGGCAAAGAAGAAGGAAAAGTTCTTAAGTGGGGAGGCCCTCCAAAGCTGTGACTACCAAGGGAGAATCTGTGGAACACTGACAATAGCTACTTACATATGAGAATACTAAGACATTCTGTAATTCTCTTCAAATGACTAATATCATTTTTGTTTGAGTTAACAACAATTAACAATAATTTCTTTCCATCCCATGTCATTCCATTCCATTTAATATAACTTTACATTTATTCTGCAAGTCAATGTGATAGGTATTGGGGATTAAACACACACACACACACACACATATATCATAGACAAAATTAAAGAGACTGTGATCTCAAGATTTTTGGAGATGGTTGGGATTAAAGAAAAGTGAGAACCTCTAATTGAATTATTTGAATATTGTTGTAATTTAGACCTAGAGGGAGACACAGTTAATGTGAATGTCATAAATCTAAATGTTCTGTCTGAATGTGTTCCCTTTAGGATATCGGAACTTTGACATTGTGATTGTAGCTCTAGATTCCTTGCTTCATTTGGTTAAAAGGCATACAGTACATCTCAACTGCTCATTGTTTATGGAGCCACATTGATTAGCGTTAAGGACCTGATCCTGGAGAGATAAACTAAACACTTCCATAATGTTTTCAGCAGATCATTATCAATCAATGGCTGAAACCATTGACTGTTTCCCTCAGATCAAAGTAAATCCCTCTCTAGACAAATTTTCTTTTACAGAAGAGGTTTTGAATATCAATTATAGACTTCTCTCTTGTGACAAAATACCTGATCCTGATTCTGTGCCAGATGAGACTTAAAAGGTGTGTGTGTGTGTGGGGGCGTGGCTCATTGTTCATATAAAAGCTGACTGAATTTTCCAGATTTTATGAAAGGTAGAGGTTATCCTTTAGGAGCTTAAGGTCATCTTGATTATCCAACTCTATAAAGGTAAAGGAAAGAGATTGTCCTGAGACAATCACAGAGAGGTCTCTGTCTTAATCATTCCTGGAAAGAGTGATGCCAATGTTCTGCTTAATAGACTGGAAGATAGATCTCTACCCGAAAGTCAGTGTGACTTCAGAATGGGCAAGTTATTAGTTGCTATGGTGTTTCCTGCCCAACAACTCCAGAAGAAATTTGAGGAGCAGAAGGAGGACTGTACACAGCATTTATTGATCTCATCAAGGTCTTTGATACTCTCAGTCATGATGGCTTATGGAAAATTATGTCATAATTTGGTTGCCTGGAGAAATTCACCAGTATTATGCATCATGATGACATGTTTACTGGGTTTTTATATTATGTACAATATTCTAACACTTTCCCAATCATCAAAGGAGTGAAACAATGATACCATGCTTTATAGCATGCTATTTTCAGTCATGTTATCTTCACTGAGGATGAACAAGGCATCAAGGTTAACTACCATACTGATGGTAAATTCTTCAACTTGAAAAGGCTACCAGCCAAGAATAAAGTGAAGGAAATGTTGATTCATGATGTTATGCTGGCAAATGATTGTGTGCTCAATGCAACCTATGAAACTGATATGCAATGAAGTATGGATCTATTCTCTACTGCTTGTGCTAATTTTAACCTAAAAATTAATATCAAGAAAACACAGGTTCTCTACTAGCCAACATCACACCATTCATATGAGGACTCATTAGTTCCAGCAAATGGAGAAGTTTTGAATACCGTGGATAAGTTCATTTGCTTTGGTTAGTACTTTCAGTGATATACAATTTGATAATCAGGTTAAGATATGTTCTGCCAGAGCTAGCTCAATATTAGGGAGGCTTTAGGAAAGAGGAGGAAAGAACATGACTCTAAAATTGATGGTCTACAGAGCTTTTGTGCTGACCTCATTGTCCTATGTCTGTACAATCTGGGCAGTCTATCATGACAGGAAGCTGAATCACTTCCATTTGCATTGTTTTAGCAAAATTCTGAAGATCACAAGTTACCAGACTCTGAGGTCTTTTTTTTCCTCAGGTACTCTTGACTCAAGGGCCAGTGATCTATCCATTGTGCCACCTAGCCGCCCCCCCCCCCCCCCCCCCCCCCCGCCAGGTCCCTTCTTGAACTAAACTGCCAATCATTTAAATTCTACTATGGAAAGCATAACTCAAATGGGCTGGCTATGTTTTTTTTGAATGCCAAATGTATGCTTGCCTAAAAGATTATTTTATGGACAACTATCACAATATAAGCAATCAAATGGTGATCAGAAAAGTGATGCAAGGACATTCTCAAAATCTTTCTTAAAAACTTTGTAGTAGGGGGCGGCTAGGTGGTGCAGTGGATAAAGCACCGGCCCTGGAGTCAGGAATACCTGGGTTCAAATCCAGTCTCAGACATTTAATAATTACCTAGCTGTGTGACCTTGGGCAAGCCACTTAACCCCATTTGCCTTGCAAAAACATAAAAAAACCCTTTGTAGTTGATTGCATGACATGGGAGACCTAGGCCCAGGACCACTCAGCATGGCATGCCTTCATCAAGAAGGTACTGTGTTCTATGAGCAAAGCAGAATCAAAGTAATTCAAAAGAAGCTTGAAATTTGCAAATTTACCCAAGACAAACCCAGAAACTGTATGAACACAATTATAAAGCACTTCTCACCCAATTATAGTAGAAATAATTGGAAAAATGTCAAATGCTCATGATTAGGTTGAGCTAGTATAATAAAAATGACAATTCTACCCAAATTAAATTACTTATTCAGTGCCACACCTATCAAATTACCAAATAACTGCTTTACAGAGCTAGAAAAAATAGTAACGAAATTCATCTGGAGCAACAAATGGGGATGAATAGCAAGGTAACTGATGAAAACATGTAAAGGAAGGTGGCCTGGCTCTACCAGATCTAAAATTAAACTATAAAGTGACAGTCAGCAAAACTGCCTGGTACTGGCTAAGAAATAGAGTAATGGGTCAATGGATTAAGATGGGTTCAAAAGAAGTCACAGTAAATGCCTATAGCAAGCAATCTACTATTTGACAAACCCAAAGACATCAACTTCTGGGATTAGAATTCACTATTTGACAAAAATTGTTGGGAAAACTGGAAAATAGTATGACAAAAATTAGGCATAGATTCACATCTCACACCCTATACCAAAAGAAGGTCAAAATGGAGACAGGATTTAGACATAAAGAGTGACACCATAGATAAATTAAAAGATCAAGAAATACTCAATCAGATCTATGGAAAGGGGATAAATTTATGACCAAACAAGTATTAGAGCATATTATAAACTGCAAAATGCATGATTTTGGCTATATTAAAATAAAAAGCTTTTGTACTAATAAAATCAATGCTGCCAAAATTAGAAGGAAAGCAGAAAGGGAAACAATCATCTTATGAAGGTCTCATTTCTAAAATATAGAGAGAATTGTCAAATTTCCCAATTAATAAATGATCAAAGGATATGAACAGACACGAAGTAATTAAAACTATATATAATCATATGAAAAATGTTCCAAATCATTGTTGATTAGAGAAATGCAAATTAAAACAACAATAACATATCATCTCACACTTTTCAGAGTGGCCAAGATAAGAAAAAGGGAAAATGATCAATGTTGGAGAGATTGTGGGGGAATATAGACATTGATGCATTGCTGATGGAGATGTGAATGGATCTAACCTTTCTGGAGAGCAATATGAAACTATGCCCAAAGCACAAGAAAACTGTTTGTTCCCTTTGGCCCACCAATTCCCATTCTATATATAAGAAATTATATAAAAAAGGAAAAGTCCTACATCTTCCAAAATGTTCATAGTGGTTCTTTTTTTTTTTTTGTGGTGGCAAAGAATTGGAAATTGGGGGGAATGCCCATCAATTGGGGAATGGCTAAACAAGTAATGATTCATGAATACTATGGAATACTATTGTTCTGTAAGACACCATAAATGGTCAGACTCCAGAGAAGCATGGAATGACTTAAGGGATCTGATGCTTAGTGAAGGGAGGAGAACCAAGAGAACAATGTACACATCAACAGCAACATTGTGAGATGAACAACCTTCATGGAAGCAACTCCTCTCGGTGGTTCAAAGAGCTAGGTCAACTGTATTAGACTGACTATGAACTATGTTATTATCATCATCATCCAGAGGAAGAAAAACAAAATAAAACAACACACACCCATGAAACCCCCCCCCAACCCTTCAGAATCTGATGAACACTTTATAAAAACTGTCTCTTTTGTATCTTTTTCCCTTAATCCCAATTCTTCAGACTGAAAATAACTAATTTATAAACATGTTTATCAAAATATGTATGTATAATGCTAACCTGACTGTTTGCTGCTGAGGGGAAGGGGGATAGGAAGGGAGGGTAGAAGGAAATTTTGTAACTTAAAAACAGACATGTGCATGTGGATGGAAATAAATAACTATATGAAAATTTTTCAGATTTAGAGAATTCATTACAGATCTTCACATGGCCAATTTGTGCCTTACTTGTGGTAGAGCATTGCTAATTCATACTGGTTTGATCAGTCTCACTTGGACACATTATAATTTGACTCTCATATAGTGATATCATTTTGGTCCTCTTTGAGAATGAAGGACAACTGATATAGTCTGAAAGAGTTCAAATGAATAGAGATAATTTCTATTGGTTACAAGTAACACTTCTAAGCATATATTTAGCCAGGGAAGAAATGCTCACAGTGTGGAATACTTCAAGAGAATTAATATTTTAAAAAATTTATACAAAACTATTTATTTTCATTGCTTGGAGATGGTCCCTAGATTTGATTGACAGATACAAGTGGAGTTGGCAAATCAATACACATTTCTTAAGTGCTTGCTAAAGAACAGGAGTGGTAAGTGCTGAAAATACAAAGAAAGGCGACAGTCCTTGCTCTCAGTTTAATGAGTAGTCAATATGCAAACAGTTATGCACATACAAAATAATCTCAGTGGGAAGGTACAAGCATTTAGAAAAACAAATGTTTCTTTTAGGAGGTAGCCTTAAGTTGAGACTTGAGGAAAGTTAAGGAAAATCTGAAGGTAGAAATGAGGAAGAGACAATTGCAGGCATGGGGGACAGCCAGTGAAAATACCTTTTAGGGGTATAATGTGTAGAAAAAGTACATAGACAGATCAAAAGAACTTTAAATTCCAAACCATGGTATTTTGTATTTGATCCTGGAGGTGATAGGGAGTCTGGAATTTACAGAGTAGAGAGGAAATGTTAAACTTGCAAGAGACCAGTGGCAGAGGGGATCAATTGACAGATTATTGCATTTATCAAGGCAGCAAGTAATGAAGAATTGCACCATTGTGGTGGCAGTATCAAAGCAGAGAATAGATAGACTATGAGAGGCATTTGGGATGTACATATATAATAAAATTATTTTGGTTTCATTGCATAATAATAATTTTTAATAAATTATAGTCCTGGCAAATGTCCAAGATGTACTAAGATCATGACAGTATACAACATATTTTGTTACTACGCCATTGGTGGTAGGAGAGTAGATATTGAGATAGTTAAATAATCCAGATTTCACATACACATATTTAAAATGCTAACTTCAAGAGAGAATTTAGGTGGCATTTAAAAAAATATGAGATAAGATAAATACTATCAGTATTTCTGACTCTGTCTCTTCTCTTGTAATTTTATTGGTATAAGAAGGAAATTTACCTACCTTGGATGCTAGAGTTCTTACTCTATTCTGTCATCTTCTAGTATAATTTTCTTCATTCAGAGCTGACAATGAAAATCAGTGCTTTCATCTTTCAGCCACTGGTTCTTTTTATGTGCCTTTTAACTCAGAATCAGGAATATCTGTTCTGGAAAGGACCTCAGAAAACATTAAACAAACCTTTTCATTTTACAGAGAAGGAAACTGAGAGTCAGGGAAAATGGCTTTTAAGTAGATGATTTAACATTTATACTGCTTTCTATTGATCCCTTAGCTTAATTTTTTTATATTTTTATTTTTTCCAATTACATGTAAAAACAATTTCTAACATTGTTTTTAAAAATAATTTTGAGCTAAAAATTCTCTTCCTCCCCTTTTTCTCCCTCCTTGAGAAGGCAAGCAATTTGATATAAGTAATACATGTGCAGCTATGCAAAACATAATTCCATATTAGTCATCTTGTGAAAGAAAATAGATTTAAAAAACCCACAAGAAAAATAAAGCAAGAAAAAAATAGGCTCCAATTTGCATTCATGCTCTTTCAGTTCTTTTTTTCTGTAGATGACTAGTATTTTTCATCATAAGTCCTTTGGAATTGTCTTGCATCATTACATTTCTGAGAATAGCCAAGTCATTCATAGTTGAATGTCATACAATATTGCTGTTACTGTACACATTATATTTCCAGTTCTGCTCCCTTCACTTTGCATCAGTTCATAGACATTCTATTACTGAAGGAAGTTTACTATACTTTTCCAAATGGAGATTGCATCAGTCTGGGCATGCTCACCACTAACTTTCTTGTATTTAATTTGCCTGAATGGCAATTTTGTTCTTTTTTATGTTATATCATATTTTTATTTATTTTATTAAACATTTCTCAATTACGTTTTAATATGGCTGGGTCAAACTTAAAAGTGTTGTGAATATGATCTTTGCTCTAGAATACTGATAGATGTAAGTGAATTAACCAGACACACTGCCAGGTTGTGTCAGAAGGAGTTCCTAGACCCCAGCCTTCTCTATCCTTTATATCACAATCAAGTGCCTCTCAAAATACATGCAAAATAAATGCAAGGTCATGAGGGGAGGAAGGTGCACTAGTGGCTGGAGAATCAAAGAAGGCATCATGTAGTAGGTGTCATTTGAACTAAGCCTCAAAGGAAACTAGGAGAAGGCAAAGAGAGGGAATGTGTTAGGGGGGCAATTACAAAGCAAGGAACTAGGATATCTCAAGTGAGGAAGAACTGGGAAACCATTATGACTGAGTGGTGGAGTTAATGTCTTGATGGCAAGTAAATCCATAATAAGCCTGGGAAGGTGCTTGGTGGGGGTGGGATGGGGTAAAGTTTCACTAGCTTTGTCAAGAGAGTTAAGGGGAGCAAAGGAGAAAGGGATTGTGGCACCTTAAATGAAAATCTATATATAGGTCCTGGCAAATTTACAACCGCAAAAGGACTCAGAAACTTCCTGTTTAATTAAATGGATTTTTAGGTTTCTCCTACTAAGCTTTCACCAATTCACCTTCCTCTACATGGAAAATGTGTTGGGGTCCCGTAGTATCAGGAACCTGTCTCAGCTTCTTCTGCCATTACTACCTGGATGATGATGAATGGATCACTTCTACTGTTAATTTTCAATTTTCTCACCTGAGTCCTGTACTTGAAGATCAAACTTTCTGTTCTGGTTGTTTCAACAGGAAAGTTTGAAAGTCTCCTATTTCATTGAATATCCATCTTTTCCCCCTGAAAAGATTTGTTCAATTTTGCTGGGTAATTGATTCTTGTTTTAATCCAAGCTCTTTTTGCCTTCTGAGATATCATATCCCAAGACCTTTGAGCCCATAATGTAGACGCTGCTTAAATCCTGTGTAATCCTGACTGCAGCTCCATAATATTTTAATTGTTTTCTGGCTTCTTGTAATATTTTCTCCTTGACTTGAGAATTCTGAAATTTGACCATGATATTCCTGGGAGTTTTTATTTTGGGTTCTTTTTCGGGCGGTGATAGTTGGATTCCCTCAATTTCTATTTTACCTTCTGCTTCTTGAGTATGAGGGCAATTTTACTGGGGAATTACTTGATAAATGAAGATGAGGCTCTTTTTCAGGTCATGACTTTTTTTTAGGCTTTTGCAAGGCAAATGGGGTTAGTGGCTTGCCCAGGTCACACAGCTATGTAATTATTAAGTGTCTGAGACTGGATTTGAACCCAGGTACTCCTGACTCCAGGGCCGGTGCTTTATCCACTGTACCACCGAGCCGCCCCAGGTCATGACTGTCAGGTAGCCCAGTATTTTTTAAAATTATATCTCCTGGGTCAATTGTTTTCCCAATGAGATATTTTACATTTTTGCCTAGCTTTTCATTCTTTTCAGTTTTGTTTTATTGTTTCTTGATTTCTCACAAAATCATCAGCTTCCCTTAGCTCCATTCAACATTTGAAGTAAGTATTTTCTATAGAGTGCTTTTTTGGTCTCCTTTTCCATTTGACCAATTCTGCTTTTTAAGGCATTCTTCTCCTCATTGACCTTTTGGACTGTTTTTTTTTCCATTTGACCTAAACTGATTTTTAAGATGTTCTATTCTTCAGTAGTTTTTGGGTATCTCAAAAAGCTGTTGACTTGGGTGATTTTCCTGTATCACTCTCATTTCTCTTCCCAAGTTTTCCTCTACTTTCCTTATTTGATCTTTAAAATCTTTTTTGAGCTCTTCCATAACTTGAAACCAATTCCAATTTTTCTAGGAGGCTTTGGATACAGAAGCTTTGACTTTGTAATCTTCTGAGTATGTATTTTGATTCTCTATGGGACTAAAATAACTGTCTATGGTCAGATTCTTTTTCTGCTGTTGTTGGCTCATTTCTCCAAACTATGATTTGATTTTAAGTCTTTCTCAAGGTGGAACTCTGCTTCTAGGCTGGAGGACACACTTTCCCAAGCTTTTGAGGGTTTTTGCAGCTATTTTCAGGGACACCCTCAACCCCCCCGCCCCATCTCAATTCCTTCAAGGTCTTATGAGAGGCTCTGACTACTCTTCTACTGCTCTTTCTAGTCTGTGTTTGACCACAAGTACTGTCCTTTGCCCTGGAACTGTTGGGAGGGTCCCTGCTCCACTATAGTAGTATGGAGTCCCAGACTGTGACCTGGATCTGAGTTTGGGCAAAGCAGCAGAGTCCTGTCCCAGGAATAATAGAGAAGACCTCTGCAGTCTTCCCCAATCCTCTTAACATCCATGGGATGAGTGCTCTGGAAGTATTATCTGGGTGGGGTGGCTCTGCAGGTCTGCTTCTGGTTCCTGGGGCTGGATCTGCTCTGAGCTTTGCACTGGTCTGGGCTTCCAGCTCACTCTGGTGTGGCGGAGTTTTTCCTGCTGACCTTCCAAGTTGTCCTTGGCAATCTCTAGGCTATTCCTGGATGGCTGGAGCCAGTTTCCAATGTGTCCCAGGCTTTGCTATGACTCTTTCCAACCCTGGTGGAATAGACCCTTCCCATGTATCTTCCAAATTGTTTTGGACTGGAAAATAATCTCATTTAGTCTCTCTGGGTTCCATCAGTCTAGAATTTGGTTAGAGTCATAATTTAAAGACATTTGGAGTGGTCTGGGGGAGAGCTCCTGGGAATTTCTGCCTCTACTCTGTCATCTTGAACCTCCTGGTGTTTTCAGTCTTAATAATGCCAAGGAAGTATTGTGGGAATTGCCTTTATATACCTGATTTCTATAAATAAATGAAAAAATTCCTTAGTTATTGATCTTGAAGTTACAGGGAAAAATTCATATGAGATAAGACCAGAAATATTGAGTATATAGTCCAATGATCAGTCTTGATTTTCAGAGAACAGATTTTAAAGGCTTTAGGGAAAGAATAGGGAGGATCCCATGCTTTATTCACATGCAGAAGATTCTATTCAGTTCTCACTACATTTTAAAATTATGGGGTGTATATGTAGGCCCTGGTGAATAGAAGGATAAGAAGACTCAAAAAACACACCTGACAGGGGTTGGTTAAAGAAACTTGGAATACTTAACCTGGAGAAGGGAAGACAAAGATGAATTAATAATTGAATATTTGAAGGCCTGTCATGTGAAAGAGAGATTGGTCTTATTTGGCTTAATTGCAGAGAACAGGCAGTACTAGAAGGAAGTTCCAGAGAAGCAAATTTAGCCTTAGCATAAAGAAAATCTTAATTAGAGCTCTTCCTAAGTGAAATGTTTTTTTTTTAGAGAGGTAGTGAATTCTTCATATATTGAAGATCTTCAAGTCAAGTGACTGAATGATCAAGTTGTAACTGTGAGAGAATTCATCTTCTCTTCCAATTCTGATATTCTATGGCTCTAAGAAAAAAACTAAAAGTAAAGCTAGCTAATATAACCATTCCTTTTTTTGTATTTTGTCCTAGGGAAAGTGGATCCAATTTCCAGGTGCAGCTATTCCAGGTGCTTTGAAGAAGCTGATGAATAAGAAAGGGTGGGAGAGAATCTCTCAAACTGGTAATTCTAATCATAATTGTGGTTTCTCAGGTGCTTTCTTTGGTTTTTTTTTTTTTTTTTCTTTTCCTGTAACTTGTTGTAGTACTCCACTAGAGGAAGTCTATAGTTTGTGTCTTGGTTATTTTCAAGGCCAGATTTTTGTCAGTCTATACCAGGGAAGAAGATAGTTTCAGGAGTAATTCCACTAAGATGGAATTGAGCTGAATACTTCCAACTCTTAACACGCATGATATTTTCTATCAAATGTGTGAGATTTTTTCCCCTTTCTCTAAGACTTTGCTTGATTTAGAGGTTATAGATTATCCAAAATGTAGAACTTTATGAAGAATACCTTTGTCTAAGTAAGGTTCTAGTTCCTATATTAGCTTCAATGCAAAGAGAAAAATCCCATTACTATTTTTTGATAGATTAAAATTTTTTTTCCTGAATGATTCTGCATAAGCTTCCTGAAAATACATCAATAAATTGCCCCTCTCCAACAATAAAAGATAAGCAACAAAAATAATTCAGGGATTGCAGGGATAGAGGGAAAATTAATTTTCCTACCATGCATATACATGCTTTAATATATATACACATGCATTTATATGCTAATTCTTAGAACAAATAGTGCAATTCTCAAAGACAAAGAACCAAGGGTTGAGAATTCATTTAGGGAAGAAAAAAATTAATTGGGAACTTAGATAAATAGGTGATGGTTTTTTGCAATATTAGACTTACCACTGAGTATTTCAAGTTACTGACTAGTTATGACAAGGTGAGCAAAATCAAGAGGAAATGGTTCCTTTTAAACATTCATATTCAATAATTTTTAGAAATTCAAAGAGATGGTCACTTTACTTGTCCTTTGGAACTTTACAATTAGGAAATAAAGGAATAATTGCACTTTTTGACATTTATCTTCTTCAGCAGGAACCGAGAGGTTTGATTGAGAGGGATGGAAGTAACCAGGTTTAGCCTTTTTGAAGACTAGATGAAGCCCTGAAATCAAAATAAGGTGACTTTAGTGTTAGAAGTAATAGTAAGTCAATCATTTGATTAAAGAAGGGTAAATGACACAGAACTAGTCCATAATAAAGTAGAACAGAAATCTATTAAATGATTAAGAAAGAAGGGCTTTATAGGAAATCAGATGAATGAATAGAGCTGTCTAATGTCAACATTTTTCTTCATCTTAACTTAACCAGGATAAATATCCCCAGTACCTAAAGAACAAAACAAAACAAGACAAAATAAACAAGCTTTGAAGGGGTGTCATGCAGAAGAGGGATTTGTTTCTTCTTGAGTACAGGAAGAAAAATTAGAATTATAATGGAAGTTACCTGGAAAAAGATTTCTTTGAAAAAAAATTAGAATTTTCTTCCAATTAAAGTTTTCTGATGGTGGCCCTTAAAGACAGTTGAAATAGTAGGAAGGCCAGTCATGGAATCATAAAGACTTATTTCTGATCCATTCTGGATGTCACCTTTAGCAAATCACCTAATCAGTTAGTACTTCAGGAAACTAAGACTATAAATTACATAGTAGTTATTGATTGAACTTAGGGAGGGAGTTCACAAACAGGAATTTTCCTATATCAATGAAATCACATGTAGGACCAAAAAAAGTGGAATAGTCTTCTTAAGAGGGTAGTTTCTATTCCCTGGAAATGTTTAATCAGAAGGTAGACAAATATTTCTTTAGGGTATTCATTTAATAGTTAATTAGTCAACAGCATTTATTTAGTGATAACTCAATCTCAAGCATTATGCTAAGTATTAAGAACATAAAGGCAAAAACACATTTACAGTTTGATGAGGAAGGCATCAGCAAATATATATATATATATACACACACATACATATATACAAACACATACATGCATATAAATACACACATATAGGCACATATACACATATATGAAAGGTAATCTCAGAGTGAAGGAACTTGAGAGAATCCCTGCTGAGAAAAACCTCCTGCATAGTATTAGGTTTGAGCTGAGACTTTAAGGAAAGCAAAGTAACTGAGAATCCGGAAAGCAAAGTAACTGAGAATCAGAGATGGAAATGGAGATGGAGAACATTCCAGGCACAGGGGAACAACTAGTTGAAAGACCTAGAGTGGGGAAAAGACAACTTATTTGCAAAAGACAAGAAGGCCATTGTTGCTTTTGTAGCATGAAGTTTTCAACAATGGTGTTGGAAGTTTTTAAGGAGTATGAAAATGGTATTGAGGTCAACTACAACATTGATGGTAAATTCTTCAATTTGAAAAGGTTAAAAACCAAGATTAAAGTAGAGGGAGAGTTGATGCATGATATTTTTGTTTGCAGATGATTGAAGCCTCTGAAACTGAGATGCAACAAAGTATGGACTGCTTTTTCTGCTACTTTTCTAATTTTTATGTAACAAGTGACCACCAAGAAAACACAGGTTTATGTATGGGGGAACCATCACTTAACACAAATGGACAGGTTTTGAATACTGTAACCCTTACCTTGACAGTATACTTTCCAGGGATATACATATTGATAATGAAGAGCTAACTCTTTGTTTGGGAAACTACAAAGAAAAAAGTGGGAGAGAAAGTGTTTTAGATTGCCTACCAAACTGAAGTTCTTCTAGGTGCTGACCTCATTCTTATATGCCTGGACAGTCTACTGAATTGTTTCCATTTGCATTGCCTTAGGAAGATTCTGAAGATCACCTGGAAGGATAAGCCACTGGACACTGAAGTCCTTTCTTGAGCTAAACTGCCAAACATTTAATTACAAATGATGAATCTGAGGAACATGAAGTTCATGTGTCATAGTTCTAAATTGGATTTTAGAGGCCACTGAGTTCAACTTATTTAACAGGTGAGGAACTTCGGACTAGAAAAATTACGAGACTTGTTCAAACACTCACAGTTAGTAAATGCCTCACAGAGGCAGAATTTGAATTCATTTCCTCCTGATTTCAAGTTCAACTCTCTTTCTGCTGCACCTCATATCTTCTTTTGATAGTATTGCTATTCATTAGCAGGAGTAGCATCAAAACATGTCTATGATTCTAAATTAATACAAGTTGCCAGAAGAGACCATATACTTCTTTTTCTTTAGTACTTTTTGTTTTTTTTTCTTTGCCTTAAATCATTGTTTTGATTGATTTATTTACTTTCAAAAAAGTGGATTGAATGATTTAGCTCCTATTTATATAATGCCCCCATGATCATTGACTTGGAACTGAAAAAGGCTTTTGAGCTCACTTAAGCCCACCTCCTCATTTACAGGTAAGGCCCATAGGGATTAAGTGATTGGTCCTAAAGTTGCAGAGACAACATTTGACCCTAGATTCATTGCTGTAAAATTAAGCATACCTATCACTTTCTCTTTTCAAAAGTATATTTGTATACATTATCCTTTATAATAATCCTGTGAACTAAGTACAAATCCCCCTCTTCCATTATTATAGATGAAGAATTTAAGGCACAAAAATACTAAGCATTTTACCTGTATGATCACAGGCCCTGGATATAGGCCTTCTGATTCTAAGTTCAAATTCCTTTTTTTCTATCAATTAATTTTTGGTAATTTATAATTATCTCTGTTTACATCTTTATCCATGGGGAAGTTGGACTTGTTGATTTATTTGCATAAGAAAAATCCTTGTGTAGAAATTTCCCTGCCTATGTAGATTATCAATTTATCTGTGATTTGGAATTAGAGTTTTGCCTGAGGTTAATTGAGAGGTAAAGTGGCTGTTTATAACTCATTAAATATGCATTAGATTCAAGGCATGATTCCATGGCAGCCCCTATCTACTATACAACAATGTCTAAGAGTAAACGTTTTGTAAAAAAGTAATTTTTAGAGAATAACTAACAATCCTCAATCCTACCTTTACCTCCAAATGGTCAATGGCTATGGAAATATATAGATTTAAGCAAGAATGTTAGCAATTCTTGTTGAAGGCTTTTGTTTTTCAAAAGTATTCATTGCAAATGGGTCAGTAAACCTGCATGGATCCCACATTTATATTTCCATGTACTTCTCTGTTCTTTTGAATAAAATTAATGACTTTTGGATAAAGAAAACTTACTGAAACAATATAGATACATTCATAAGCCATTTTAGTCCCATAAACAGTGTTTAGTAAACACATATTTTTACATCTATTATAACTTGTCTCCTGGTACTAGCAGGATATTTTAATAGACAAACTGTCCTCATATTTGTTTACAAATAAATGTGTATATTTTTTTCTGCTTTCTGATGTCTAATCTTGTGTAGATGATGGACATAGAAGGAGGAAAGTGTCAATTCACTTTGGAAAAACATGCAACAAATTTAGCACATGAATGAACTTTTGAAAGTATCAAACTGATGTTGATTAAACTGGAATGTTAGAACTGAAAGAAAATTTTTAAGCAAAAATTATAGGTCACAAAAGAAAGTAGAAGGCAATTGATGGTGCAGTCTAAAGAGTACTGAGCCTGAAGTCATGAAGACTTGAGTTCATAGCTAGCAAGACCCTGGGCAAGTCACTTAACTACTCTGCTGGAGTTCCTTCATCTTCAAAATGGGAACAACAGCACCTACCTTGCAAGGTTATTGTGAGGATGAAATGAGGTAATGGTTGTAAAGAACTTAGCATGAAGTATGACATATAGAAGAACTCACAAAAATATTTCTTCCTTAGGAGGTACTTTTAAATATGGAATTTTAGAATGTAGAAATATTTGTAATTTAATTTTTAAGTTAAACTAAAATGTTTTAGTTTTTTTTAAATTAATTTGGTCTTTGAACAGTTTGGAGGTTTCTGAAATTCTTATTTTTCCATCAGTTATCCTATCATCATGGAAATGCAGAAGTGACTTCTCTTCAGGATTTGTACAATTGAGTCACACTTCTTCTAATCTATGAAATTAAATCCTTCTTAACTCTCATGATAATTGGAAAGTGGTTTAATTTCATTGATCTATCTGACCATGATCTTTTGCAACAAACTAAGGCTTTTAAAATTTAATCAAAGGACTATGAGTGAGTGAGTCAGATCTTCTCGCCCCCTTAAGGTATCAAGGATAAAATATATACTTTAAAAAAAGAAAAGTTAAGAAAATTGATGATGGAACTTTCACCAGTAAGTTGTTTATAGTTCAGTTGTATGGAAAAATTTTAATTCATAAAACATTTATTAACATGAAAAATTCAAAATACTGAAACATTCCTTAAATAGAAATTATATCAGCATGTGCTTAGATGCTAATTGTGTGATATAGAGAATAACAGGGAGAAATTAGTGTGAACTGGAATAGATAGAGAAGGTTTCACTTAGGAACTGCCAAGGACTAAAAACTGAATTAAAAGTGAGATGCAGAAGTCATGAAAGGTGATTAAGTTTTTGGTTGCATTGAAGGAGACACCATTCAAGACCAGGAAGATAAAAATAACCCTTTGCCCTCTTCAGATCACTTCCTGAGTACTGATCCCCAGTGCTAGTTAGCTGTGCACTTAATAAATATTTGTTGTTGTTGTTGATAATGATGATGGTGATGCTAATAAACTAGAGGATGTCTTCTTCTTGTATCCTTCTCTTCTGTGTATCTCCATTTGAGATATATATATATATATATATATATATTTATATACGTATATGTACATATATATATATATATATATATATATATATATATATATATATATAGTTGTTTTTTTTGGGCAAAGATCCTGAAGTAGTTTGTCATTTCTTTCTCCATCTCATTTTACAGATGATGAAACTCGGTAAATAGAGTTAGGTAGCATGCCTTAGGTCACAGAGCTAGTAAGAAACTGAAGCTGGATTTAAACTCAGATCTTCCTTACTCCAGTCCCAGAGGACTTTTAGAATAGAATAAGAAGGAATGGGGACTGAAGGGGCTAGAAATGTTTTCTATTGAGAAGTGAAGATTGTAGCTTATTTTCAAGTGTCTGAAGGACCTTGTAGAAGTGATCTCTTGCAGACATTTTTTTTTCTGTTTTGACTCCAAAGGGCAGAGTCAGACTCAATGAGTGAAAATTGCAAAATAAATTCAGACTAAATCTGAGAAAGGAATTCTAACAATAAAAATGATGAGGATGATAATATAATAATATAATAAGAATTATATAATTCTTTCAGGTTTGCAAAGCACTTTACATGTTAGCTCATTCAACTAGAACAATTAGAGCTAGCCCAAAGTTAACTTAAGAAGTAGTGGGTTGTAAAGAAATCCCCCAAAAGGGAAAAGTATCCTTTTGTACAAAAGTATTTATAGCGGGTTTTTTTTTGTGCTGGGTAGGAATTGGAAATTCAGAAAATGCTCATCAGTTGAAGAATGACTGAATAAGCTGTGGTATATGATTACATTGGAATATTTTTGCTCTCTAAGAAATGATAAGCAAGTAGATTACAGAAAAACCTGGAAAGACTTACATGAATTGATGCATAATGAGGAGAGCAACACTGTGTGATGATCAATTATGATAGATTTAGCTATTCTCAGTAATTCAATGGATCCAAGACAATCCCAAAGTACTAAAGATAAATCTTACTATGCATCTTCAGAGAAAGAGCTGATATTGATTGAATACAAACATAAACATGATATTTTGCTTTCTTTCTTTCATTTTTTAATATTCTTGTACAAAATGACTAAAATGGAAATGTTTGGCATAATTGTATATGTATAACTATATCTGATTGCTTATTATATCAGGGAGTGGAGAGGAGAGAGAAGGAGGGATAGAATTTGGATCTCAAAACTTTAAGTAAAAATATTACGAAATTGGGGAATAAGTAGTTGGTTATTCTTAGGCTAAAAGTTAGAAGGCAGTGATGGAAAGAACACTGGTTCTGGAGTCAGAGACTCTGGCTTCAAGTCCTTCTTTTCACACTTACTACCTGTGTGACACTTAGGAAAAATTGGACTAGATTGCCTCTGAGGTTCCTTCTGCCTCTAGAGCTATGGTTCCAGAATTTTGTGAACCAGCAGGTAGTTGATGAAGTACAATATAAGATGGGAATGTAGGATTGTGTCCTATTGCCTTCATTTTCTTGCCTGGGACTTCAAAATGTATAGTAACATTTTCTATGTTCCTTTTAATAAGATCATTTGTCTCCACACGATTCATTAGAAGTAGATATTTGTTATCAAGTTTGGCAAGTGTAGGAAGGCTCTCATTCATCTCACTGATGCATAACCAGGAAAGAGAACATTCTTCTTTATTGTATAATTCAGGTAGATAGATAACCACCTTGATATACCCCAGCCAGAACTCACCATGATCATCTTTCTTCTTCTTCTTCCAGTCTTAATACCTTCCATATACACATGCACACACATTATATACATACATACACTCAGACTCAGATGTACAGACAGATATAAGCTGCCATCTGGGTCTACTTTCACTGAGAAGAGTTTTTTACTTATTATTACTTGGCTCTCAATTTATAGGGGTCTTCTTTCTTTTTCTATAAATGTTTTCTACCATCTAACTTCACAACACAGATAAAGTAGATTCCATCACAAAGATAAAAATGATTAGTGAGAAGAGGAGAGAAAGAAGGAAGGTGTGTGTGTGTGTGTGTGTGTGTGTGTGTGTGAGAGAGAGAGAGAGAGAGAGAGAGAGAGAGAGAGAGAGAGAGAGAGAGAGAAGAAGGGAGAGAAGGGGAGAAGGGGAGAGCAAAAGAATGGAGGAAAGGAAAGAAAGAAGAGAAGAGGAGAGGAGAGAGAAGAGAAGACAACCTTCTTGAAGCTCAGGCTTCTTTTTTAGAAAAAGCCCAACTTTGTTTCACGTCATTCCTTTTTCTTTGACCATTTTCTAGTCAGCCTTGACAATATCCTGTCCTAGGGCCTAGAGACCTTTCACCCCACCCCCATCTATTAAAACTATGGTCAAATCAAGTCTCCTTTTGTTATTGGAAGAAGTCTGTCAATATTCCTCTATGGCATGGTTCTCCATCCAAGTGACTTTGAGGACCCAAGTGTCTCACTGCTCCCCACTTCCCCTTCCCCCTTCCATAAATCTTTCCCTTAGTATAATGCAAGTTCCTTGAGGACAGGAAATATTTTGCTTTTGTATTTGTATTCCCAGCCCTTAGTACTTAATATGAAATTTTGTTTCATGTATTTGTATATTCATTCATTCATTCATTAATTCATGCATTCAGTTTATTTGGAGAGTACCTAGAAAGGAAATTCGGATGTTTCTTTTGCACATGTAGTGGTTACCTGAATGGAATCTCATAAATGAAGGTTCCGTAGGAGGTTATCTATTCTTTTACCTCAAGCATGACTAGGGAGGGGTCTATACTGGAAGGCAGAACATACAAGGTTCCCCCCTCAGCCTCTTGTTTCCATTCTTTGGTAAACTTGGTATTCTTTTGTTCAATTACCTTTTGAGAATAAAAAACAATGTCTTTCTATTGTCCTATTTGGGTTGTCAGGAGATATCAGTCTTCCTAAGCACCTGCTATCATCCCAGCTAATCATGCAACGCATCATTATCATCAATTAAGTTCAACAACCAAAAATAAATAAATAACAACAATCTATCTGCCCTGATTTCCAAATTATGCAAAGTTACAGCCAAATGAATTTCTGCCTGGAGGTTCGAGGAGAAACCATGACTTTTCAATGTTTCTATCTTGTAGAATTTCTTTGTAAAATTTTCTTCATCATTTGAAATGACTGATTATTTAAATTAAATCATAGCACCTAAGGATAACACTTTGGCTTAGCACCTTGTAGAGTACTTTCTTTCTAGGGTAAAGAAAAAGTGTGTCCTATGCTGCTGATTACCTTAAACTTGTAAAGATTACTGATGATTTCTGGGTTTTAAGGTCCAGTCCAGAATGAAAAATGTAAGTGGGGGTGACTAGGTGGTACAGTGGATAGAGCACCAGCCCTGGAGTCAGGAGTACCTGAGTTCAAATCCAACCTCAGACACTTAATAATTACCTAGCTGTGTGGCCTTGGGCAAGCCACCTAACCCCAGTTGCCTTGCAGAAAACCTAAAAACGAAACTTATAAGTGTTCTCAGCTAATTTTGCTACTATGGGGGTTTAATCTCACTCTTGCTCAGTCTTGGGAGGTTTCCACTCAAAAACAGGCACCCTCTTTCAGGTCTTTGTACACTTTTCCAACCTTTAAGCATTGTTTTTTTTGCTGGGCCTTGCAAAACAATATTCCATTTTCTAACTTGTTGTCTTTTCACTGGCTATTCTAATGTCAGAGATGCTTTCCATCCTCTTGCCCACTTCTTGTTCTATATAGCTTTATTCAAGACTTAGCTGAGATCCCACATTTTTTAAGAGGATACTCTTAGACCCACCCATCCCCTATCCACCATCTTAGTGCCTTTATTATTAGCCTATCTTCCATCTATAATGTGCATACACACAGACATAGACATACAGACACACAGATAGACAGACACACAGATATATATCCCTACTCTCCTCACCCCTCAATATTCCCTCTCCTTTAGAATGTGAGCTCCTTGTCAGTAGGAACCAACTTTTTTGTTTTTCTTTGTATTCTCACTGGCTGAACCTAATAATAATAATAATAATAATAATAATAATAACAACAATTCTCCTTCAAATGGTACTCTATAATTTGTAAAGTGCTTCACAACAACCCTATAAGATTAGTAGTACTCAATATTAGCTTTCCTCTTTTTCAGATGAAGAAACTGAGTCTAATAAATATTAAGTGCCTGGCAAAATCATTTATCTAATATGTATCAAACTTTGGAATTGCACTCTATCTTTTAATTTCAAAACCATTGATCTTTTCATATTGATGTATATTACTAATACTTACCCCATATTTATATCAAGTTTTAAGGAGACTTTTATAAATAATCCCTCTGATTCTTGGTAGATATTACCATTTTACAGATGAGGAAACAGGTTCTAAGATATAAACTGATTAGCACACAATAAAGATGGGACCTAAAATCAGTTTTTAAAAAATTCCCCAAACATTGTACTTCCCGCTAGGCTCAATACCATTCTCCTTTATGTGATATAGTTCTACTCTTTGTTTCTAGCTACTTTTGGAGAAGTTACATGATATAGTAAAAGGATTCTTAAGCTCTGTTGTGTCACAGACTGCTTCTTAGAATAGTTTTTTAAATGAGTAATATAAAATAAATAGAATTATCAATTTTATTATTAAAAACAATTATATATATATATAAATATTTTTATTTATTTATTTTTCCAACTACATGCAATGGTAATTTTTACCAATCTTTTTTTTTGTGCAAGGTTTTGATTTTACATTTTTCTCTCTCCTTCCCTTCCTTTCCCCTGAGAGAAAGCAATCTGATATGGGATCTACATTTATAATAAAAAAAAAGCAATTACATTAAGTCAGGTTATTGAACTCTTCAGAAAATCCACAAATTCAATGAACCCCGGTTTGGTGGAAAAGTGAGCTTGTGAGATAAAGGCCCTGGACTGGAGTTGGCACTTCTACTTCTAGTTGTAAGACCTTGGGAACATCTCTTAATTTGTTTGAGTATCATTATCTTCATATGTAAATAATCTTTTTTTTCCCTTTCTTCTACCAGTCTTTAAGCTCTATGTCTTCCTTAGTGACAAATACAGGGCTTTCCAGCAGTTTCTTAATAAATATCTCATGAATTGAAGGTTTTGATATTCATCTGACCATCATACTCATTCCTAGATCCATTATGTTGCAATCTGTGAATCAGTATCATCATATGCCCAGGTATGTTATGTCAACTTCAGTCACTGCAGAAGGTAACTGGCCACTGATGCTTTATTCCACTTTAAGTGGAGCCAGGGACAGCAAGTTAGAAATAACTGGATTAGCCAATGAGACTTATTAGTCAGAAAGACCCTCTTTCTCATTCAGAACCATAAGGATGGGCATCCTCTTGAGGCATAGGTTAGATGAGATTTGGTAATTCTGTAAAATAATGAGCTCTAGTCAGAAATCAATTCAATATCAAGGTGACCAAATCTGGAACAAAAATCAAGATACCAATATGGCTTCATCAGATTCAAGTATCAAGAACAGCTCAAGATGGAGAAGTTAGTCAAGGAGCCCAGTCTGGCATGATCTGTCTGTTCCTTGGCCAGTCAACAGAATTTAGAGGGTTTATATCTGTGTAATATCTATTAGCAACTGTGTGTTCAGTATAGTAGCATGCTTAAGTTAGGGGTGCAGTTAGGGGTCCAAAATAGTAGATGGAACAATAGTTTGTCCCATTCAGGCAAGAAATCATTAAGTTGCAGCTCATGTATACAAGGGAATGGAAAAGATCATCCTAAATGTAAATGTTGCTTTTAGCAGTTGACATTCATAAGTCCTTTTCTTTCTTATTCCTGACTTCCTCTAATACCTACTCAGTTGATTAAATACAGGCTTGAGAAGTGAATCCATCAGCTTGACATGTTTCAGAATTGAGGTTCTTGTCAAAAGGCAGATTGTTGCCATTTATTACCAGTAAGCCCTCTTGCCAGCACCTCCTCACAGTAAAATAACTTTTCTTACTCATGCCCATTGGGGCTTCTTTTTGTCCTTCAGAGCACAATCCACAAATTAGTAGTGATCCCATAATTTATTTCAGTAATGTTCATTTTATTTATAATCCAGAGGCAATTAAATTCTCCTTTATTCTGAATTGTCCCGATGACAGATGTGTGGTTACTACTCAGATATTTGACGGCTGACATAAATCATTTGGCGATCAAAGTGTCTGTTGACTCGAGAGTCTCTATTTAGAACAGATGCCACCACAAACTGAATGACAGAGAAATTCTTCATGGGAGGCACATTTTGGCTAATTGCCTTGCTTCCTTCCAACTCTAGGATCTTATAGCTTTGTTCATTTATGATCACTGGGAAGGTCTTCATATGGATTTCACCAAGATGCCAAATGTATTCATTTTTCTTTGCTTTTTACTAATAATATATTTGATAGACAATGTATAGATAAAGAAAACAAATAAGCCAAGAAAAAACCAATGGACTTGACAAATAGAAACCTAGACTTGAGGACCGACTTGGCAACTTGCAAATTGTATTTAATATAGGCATTAACTTCAGAACTTTAGTTTCCTCATCTGTAAAATGTAAATAAAACTATTATTACTTACCTCATGGTTCAGTGGTGCAGTGAACAGAGAGTTGGATCTGGGGTCAAGAAGAGCTGAATCTAAATATGAACTCAGGTACTTATGAACTATGTGCTTTGAAAAAATCATTTAACCTCTTTCTGCCTCAGTTTCCTCATCTGTGAAATGGGAATAATTATAACCCCTACCTCCCTTGGTTGTAAAATCAAAATAAAATTGTACATGCTATTTTAAACTATTAAGGCTTAAAAATGTGTGAAATCCCTTGGGACACTGTGTTTGTATAGTGTGTGCAAATCTTAAAGCACTATGCAAATACTAGCTATGATTCTGAGTAAGGAGCATAGTAATTGTGAGAAGTCAGTGAGATAATTGGTATTATACACTATAATTTTAACTTATTATATTATCAGTACTTCAAATAATTTGTAATATCATCATGGGTTTTCCTTTTTTAAAAATGGGTTTTCCTTTAGCAAAGAACACAAGTTGTCCATATCTTAGTAAGACCCTTTGACTCTTTCAAAGGTCATTTCAAGTGCAGACCTGTCAAATGAAACCTTTCCTGGTCTCTTTCCATAGATATGAAGATCCAGAAAATAAAATTTTTTACCATTGAAGTCTGGTGTTGTTGTATGGATGAAAATCAGACACTGATAAGATCTTTATCTGTGGAAATGGCATTAAAGGAGACTGTCTGCTTTGCTGCTGCACCCTCAGAACCATAGCACAGGTCCATATGACTTGCAGTAAAATCTTCCATCAATGTTGTTTCTCCATTAGAAAAAGAGCTGCTTGAGAGCAGGGATTACTCTACTTTTCTATTTGTTTACTTAGCACAGGACTTTGCATGCAGTGAATATTGAAATGATTCCTTCCCCCTCTCTCCCTTCCTTGCTTGTTTGCTTCTTTACTTTTTTAATTTTTTTCCTTTGAGGATAAATAGATATCTATCCCACATTATGATTCTTCAAAAAATTCAAAGGCAGAACTTATGATTCTGTGTCTTTTTAGTTTTCATTCTAAATATTTATGGTTTTCTAGTCAAGCAACTTGGTGATCTTTTAGAGGTCCAGAGCATTATAAAAGTTTTAAATTCTTGGTACCCCTCAATTTAGCTTTAGATGTGATTTTTGAATATGTATTTCTCCCACTATGATACTTGAAATTTTTTAGTCCCTGAAAGTGTTCCAAATCTATTATCCTTTGACTTGTTCTTTTGAAACGCCTTTTCAAATGATCTTCAAGTTTAAAGTCTCAAAGTCCTTCAATAATATTTATCATGATGCTACTGTTGTAATTTCATCATTGTTTATCTCTGAAAATGTACATCTGGTCCCCCCTTTCTTTTCACCCTTCTCAAAACCTTTCATCTCTCTCTATTAATTATTGTGCAAACTACTTTATGTAGCATTCAAAGGCTTCCATGATTTGGTCTCACCCAACCTTCTCAGATCTCTCTCATTGTACCCCTTATATTTCCATAGTCAAGATGGACTATACACCTTTCACAAAGCATACTCCAAATTTTCCGTACTTCTCATATTAAATTTATCTGTTTTTGCTCATGTTATTTCTTTTTTTTGAAAATAAAAATATATTTTTCCAATTACATGCTTTGGTAGTTTTTTAACATTCATTCCTTTGCAAATTTTTAAATTACGCATTTTTCTACCACCCTCCCTTCTCTCCTCCCTCCCCTTTGCACACCAAACAATCAGATAAAAGTTGTACATGTGCATTTCTGTAACATGTTTGCGTATTAGTCATTTTGTATGAGGAATTAGGACTAAGGGAAAGGAATGAAAAACCGTGAGATAGAAAGGAAAAAACATATTTAAAAAAATAAAAATAGTATACACTTCAGATTCTGTGATTTTCTTTTTTTCTTCTGGATGTGCATGTCATTGTGCATAGCAGGTCTCCCAGGGTTGATCTTGTTCTCTGAATTGCTTAGATGAGTAGCATTCATCATAGTTGATCAACTCACAATGTTGTTATTAATGTGTATATTGTTGTCTTGGTTCTACTCACTTCGGTCAGCACTACTTATGCAATTCATTCCATGCTTCTCCAGAGTCTAACTACTCATGGCTTCTTATAGAACTATAGTCCTCTTTAATAGTCATATACCATAACTTGTTCAGCCATTCTCCAATTGATGGGCATCCCCTCAACTTCCAATTCTTTGCCACTAGAAAGAGCTGCTATAAATATTTTTGAACCTGTGGGACTTTCACCATTTTATGATTTCTTTCGGATATAGACTTCTGCTCATATTAATTCTTCTTCAGTTGCCCCTATTTTAATTCTTACTCAGTCTTCCAGGCTCAGATCCAGTGATATCTACTCCATGAAGGAGAACTTGCTCCCGCTAGTAGGAAATTATCTTTTTCTCATTTGAATGTTCAAAAAATTTTGTATTTCACATTTGTCTTTATTTTTAGTTGTCTTCTCAAATATGCTCCTCATGAGCAGGCAATTTCTCAGTCTTTTCTTTTTCATCTTCAAAAGGTTAACAGGTAGCTAATGGTTAGAGTGAAAGATCCAGAATCTTGAAGATTCATCTTCCTGAGTTCAGATCAGACACTTACTAGCTGTGTGTCCTTGGACAAGTTACTTAACCCTGTTTGCCTCAGTTTTCTCATTTGTAAAATGAACTGGAGAAGGATATGGAAAACCACTTCGGCATCTTTGCCAAGAAAACCCCAAATGAGTTCACATTGATACTGGAACAATTGAAATAACACAAACATAAGGTCAAAATGAGGATTTTAAAAGATCAGTAATTCTGTTGATATCTACTTCTACTATCAATTAAGTTACTTATCTTTTTTTTTGTTTTTAGATTTTTTCAAGGCAATGGGGTTAAGTGACTTGCCCAAGGCCACACAGCTAGGTAATTATTAAGTGTCTGAGTCTGGATTTGAACTCAGACATTCCTGACTCCAGGTCCTGCTCTATCCACTGCACTACCTAGCTGCCCTGAAGTTACTTATCTTTTCTAATTAATGACAACTACTATTACTAGGGCAACTAGATGGCCAGTGGATGAACACTAGTCAGGAGGACCTGAATTCAAATCTGCTCTTGGATGCTTAATATTTACTAGCTGTGTGATCTTGGGTAAGTCTCTTAAACTGAACCTGGTTGCCTCTCATCCAGGGCCAGCTCTAGTTGTCCTGATTTATAGCTGACCACTCAATCCAGAAGACTTTGCAAGAGAGAGTAAGACCGGTGACTTAACCCAACACCCCCTCACTCAAAACCAGTTCATATACCTGTTATGACATCACCTCCCTGATGTCATGGTCTTCTTCAAGAATGATAGAAAAGCATCACTGACACTAAAGGGAGGTAGTTAGAACTTGAATACAGCAAGTCAAAGACTCATTATATTAAGTGTTTACAAAATGAAATGTTTTCCTCTTATTTGTTATTTTCCTAATAATTGAGTACAGAGAAAAATTCTGGTTAATTAACATAATGGTGAATTGAGTTCTGATTATTGAATTGCTTGTTATATTGAAAGCATCAAAATGTTTTCATAAACTCCTCTGTAGATATTCAGTTTTTTGCTTACATTTATTTCTTTCATATAAATATGATATGATATAGGAGACAATGTTCTTTAGTGGATATAAACATAGTTGGTAATAACAATTGCTGAACTAGATTATATCAGTGGTTGTATCTATCTACAATTCTTGTATAATCCTATCCTATACTCATTGACTTATTACATATCACATATATTGACTTGGCATTGCATATGAGAATGAAATGGATTCAGGATGGATTGGGGGAAGCATGTTAGATTAGGTTTTATTGGAGAAATTGTGTAGCACCTCCAATGATACCAAACTTCCCCTTGTCAGCAGAAACCATCTTTTGTAACAGATATTCTCCTGATGATAAAACTTTAGAATGTAAATCTATGATCTCAGAGAAAAATATTCAAGTGAACAAATGAATAGTCAGAAGCCTCATGGTTCGAGTAAGTAGCTGTATATATGACCAATGATGAAAAGATGAAGGAAAACTCAGTTTAACTATTTGAATAATTGTCACTTGGAAGAGGGATTGAAGAGTTGACCTTTCACAGGGCCAACTATAAAAATAAGGCTATATAAAATAATTTTTAAAATGTTGGTATTAAGTAGGTGATCTCTTTTCAAGGAATGAGTTAATCTTTTGAATGATCCAGAAAGGAAGTAATGTGATAGAATGATAATGCCCACTTCTGGTTGACCTTGAAAAGCTAGTTTATTAAGATCAGGAAACAAAAAGAAAGGAGGAACCAGAGCCATGAAGTTGAAAAAAAAAAAGGGCTCAGAATATTGGAAGCAAGGCTGCTCGGTGAATCTGGATAGGATTTGAACCTTGTGTTCCTTCTACTGTACTCTACGGACTCTGAGCAGGGCTTTGAAAATGAAGGAGGATGTTGCAGGTGAGAGGAATAATGTTAAAAAATTATGAGCATAATTTGTTCTTAAAACAATGGGGAATTTGGTCTGATTAATGATAGTCAACATTTATTACAGTGTTTTAAGTGATCCAAAAATATTTTATAAACATATCACATTTTATTCTCACAACAGCCCATTTCACAGATGAAGAAACTGAGGGAGACTTCCTGGATCAATCAGCTAGTGAGTGTCTCAGCTCAGATCTGAGTCCAAAAGCAACATTTTATCTCCAATACTACCTAGCTACTTCTGACTGGAGAAGAGTAGGACTTGTTTTCTTTGAATTAAACTCTGAGTCAAAATTGTGAATTCAATTCTAAAAGTTTAAGTGGGGGGGGGAATAGAAAGAATTTGCCACATTTTAAAACTAAGTTGTCTAATTCAGTTTGAAATGTATGCCCAAGTGTAAAATTTCTTGAGACTGAATTAAAAAATTCCATTCAGCAATTTTTAAAGTACCCACAAAATGTGAATCAGAAAGTTTAGGGTTAAATGTATTCTGAAAAGAATCTGGACATTCACTTAGAAAATTAATCAGTAATTTCTAATCCCAAAAGCTTTTTCTTTCTGCCAATATAATCTTGTAATACAATATATATGTTATAAGACTATTTGTTAGGAATCTATGATATAGTTGTTAGAAAAGTTTTCACATTTTAATAATTATAATTATTCTCTTTGGGATCCAAATGCTGATAAATCATAGAAAACTGTTCAGAATAAGCTTCTTGGTGAGAGGGCATGGAAGAGCAGAAAGAATATTGGTTTAAAAGAGTAAGATGCCCTGGGTTTGAGTTCTGTCTAGGTGTGAGACCCTGGGTGAGTTGCAACTTCTGAGCTTCAGTTATTTCATCTATAAAGTGAGAGTAAAAATATTTCCACTCCCTAATTTATAGGATTGTTGAGAGGAAACCCAAGAGTGTTGCCCAAGTATGAGCCACTGTATTGGGAAAAGGTCTGGACATGAATCCATTCTGAGAATTTTTCTCACAGTCTCAGAATGTAGTAATTCATGGCCATTGTCATTTCTCTCTTGGTCTCAACCATCGATCAAAGAATTCTCAATTAATTTTATGCAGGCAAAAAGTCATTTATAATTATAGTCCTGTTATCTCAATGTGTCTCCCTTATCTCCTGCTCCCTGGTGCTTCATTCCCCTGACTATTTTACTATGGGTACCATTAGTATATTCGTCAGCTTCACTCCTATAGCTTCCAGCTTAGGTTGATAAATGACTGCTTTTCTAGAGCTGATAAAGGACATGACTGGGTTTAAGATTTCATTGATAGTTTTTGTTATGTAATATTTTTCCCCTGTAATGTCTTGATTAAAACTCCTCATTTAAAACTCCTCAGTTATATAGTTTAGAATGATCAAAGCTCCAGGGTCTCTCATTGAAAAATCTTCCAAATCTCTCTAAACTAAGGCTAGAATTAATGTTTCAGTTAAGCATCAAGTTTGGATCCTCTCAGAAACTTGAGGATGATATCTATTATTAAGCCATCAATCAATCAATTAATTAGCACTTATTTCTTAAGAGTTTACTATGTGCACTCTGTGTACTTGGTATATTTTTTATTATTTAGAAAGACCCCTTCTAACAATATTTAATATTATTATTTATTATTATCTTTTTATTTCTTTGTTCATCCTTTGTTTTTGAAGAGGATCAAGGACATCATAGGGTGATGTCTTGACTCCCATGGGAATTGGATTTAAGTGAGCGGAGTTGCACAAAGTCATCAACCTCCCTCTCTTTTCTGATGTCATTGAAGACCAGTGGCAAGACAAAAATCATGACAACTGGTGATGACCAGGCTGCAGTGGATAAGCTTGGTTTCTCTGATGTCTGACAGCTCTAAGCATTCTATAAGGCCTGCTTTAGCTGCTTTGACAGCCATCTGAAAAAACTTGTTTTTATTCTTCCATTTCACTTGGGAAGGGATTATCTTCATATGTTTAGAGTAGATGCTCTGCCAATTTAGCAAAGAGTTTGATGTCCTTCAGTTACTACTAGCCTGGATTAGAACATCTTCTGAGTAGGTTTACCAGGGTGGGGTCCCAACTTCTTGAGCCAGAAGTGAGAGCTGAGCATAACGTAGACACCAAAGGTGGATAAGCAATCCTGAAAGGGACTTAGCAAACTCTCTTCTCAGAGGTGTTAGTCTGTCTTGAACAAATGGGATATTATCAAGAAATAAAGACAGTTCTTGAACTCGGGGCCTTACATTCTAATGAGGGAGACACATATACACAAAAAAATACATATACATGTAGCTTTAGAAGAGAAAAGTGCTTGCATCTGAGAATGAGAAAGAATCAGGTAAGCCTCCTGTAGAAGATAACATTTGAAATGAGTCCTGAGGGAAATCAGGGCTTCTAAGAGGTGGGAATGAGGAAGGAAAGCATTATAGGTATCAGAAAGAACTAATGAAAAGGTGCAGAAATGGGAGGTGATACATTATGTGTAAGGAATAGCCAATTGGCTAGTATGGCTGTCTATAGACTGTGGGAAGGACAATGAGGTAATAAGGTGGGGAGAATAAGAAGATGGAAAAGAAGGAGAGGGGTAATGTTGTAAAGAACTTCAATGTTACCTGAGGGAGCAATAATTTCCATTTCCAAAAATTTGATAGTTAACCCAATTCTTTCACAGATGTTCATATATGTCAATTGCATGCTAATCACTTACTAATTGGTTGTTATATTTATGTAAAACATTGTCTTAGATTCTGGGGAGGGACAGATAAAAATAAAATTGTCATAGGTCTATTGATTTAAATTAAAAGATATTTAAGAGGCTCTTAGGTCCAAGTATTCATTTTACTGATTAAAAAAAAACCTAGAGAGTTTAAGTGACTTGCCCATGACAAAACAACTGGTATTAAAGGTGGGATTTGAACCCAGATTCTCAAATTTCAGTCAGTGATCCTTCTTCTGTAGCTTAGTTTTCTCTTTTAAGGTACTTTTCCTTCTAGGTGGTGGTGAGAGTGGGGACAGCAATGATGGGGGAGGTAGCATTGGAATGCTGGTGGTGTTGGTTTTTATGATAGTAATGTTTATGATGGTGGTGGTAGGCAATTAAATAAATATAAGACAATTTTAGAAGGATGGAAAAATTAACAATTTGGAAAATGAAAAAAGGCTTCCCATAAGAGCACACAATGAAGGTGGACCTTGATAAAAAAGGAAAGCATGCTCAGAGGTGGAGATCAGAAAGTCATACATTTATTCTACATATTAGAGATAACCTTTTTGAAGACAGAAGATAGAATGCACCACTCAGGGATGATAATTAGATTATCTAAAAATGCAGAATACATGAAGGAACATAGTAGGAGATAATTCTAGAAAGGTAGATTGGAGTCAGTTATATAAGGATTAAAATATCTGGACCTCAGAAGTTTGTATTTTACTATAGCTAGAATGAAGCACCACCCAAGATTTTATATCTTAACAAGATTATTTTGACAGTTATATGGTGAATGAATTTGAAAGGAGAAAGATGGAAATCAGAAAGAAAAAATCAGGAAGCTATTGCAATAGTCCAATAAAGGGGTAATGAGAATCTGAACTATGGAGGTCATCTGTGAACAGAGAGAAGGGAGCAGATAGAAAAGAAATTGGGGAGGTAGAATGGACAAGACATGGCAACTGATTGGACAGAAGCATCAAGTGACTACTATGCTATACACACAGTATAGGAATGATGGAAGGATGCTAGCTAAAGGAGTAGGTTTATTGGGAGGATAATGACTTCCTTTGGGACATATTGAGATTGAAATGCCTATGGAATATCCAAGTGGTTGTATATAATGGCAGTCATAGATTGGGGTCTGAAATTCAGGAGAGAGATAAAAGCTTGACAATTATCTTCAAAGAAATGGTATGTGAAGAACTGACTGTGAAACAAAGATGGAAGGAAAAAAGAAAAAAAATAAAAAAGTGATCTGATGGGCATTGTATTCAGCACTTTAAAAATCTCTTTTGATTTTCATACCAACCATAGGAGGTAGGCTAAGGAGAAAGTTAAATGATTTTTCATTTCCAAGATCACACAACTTTAAAGTGTCTGAGGATGAATTTGAACTCCCTTTGCTGATCCCAGATCCAGACTTTATGTTTCCTTGTCTAGTTCTCTATCTGTTAGACCAAGAATTTCCAACTTTTATTTTTGTTCACCATACCTTTTGACTTTCAGTAAACTTTTTAAATAAGCCATTTATTATGGAAGGTAATAAGTTCTATAGTTTGTCACCTATATGTAAATTTGAAATAAAATTGAAAGCTGATTATTCAATAAGAATGGAATAAGGGTTTTCCATTTAGATATAATAATCTTATTATTGAACCCAAACAAGATACATGCAACTAAAATAAATTTTAATTTATTTTCATTTAATTTTCAAATTAATAAACAATATCAATGATTATGACTGAGGACTCCTGACAATATTCAAAATCATGATAGAGAGGTAGCATTAGTAATTTTATCTTTTCATAATCTAGTTTTGATTAATTATTGCTACTATTTTTGGAGTGGGTACAAATAGTAGACACTATGATTGACTTAGTGGGGAGCACTTGACATAGGGAAACTGCTTCCACTTATGAACCTTTGCAACTCACTTGCAATGCATTTTCTTAGAATAACCTGGAACACTGAGGGTTTAGATGTTAAGATCATTACAATATAGTATGTGCCAGAGGTGAGACTTGAATTCAGGTCTTTCCATTTCAAAGGACAAATCTCTGTTTCTCATAATGTCTCTCACTAATAATGAGAATGATAATAACTAATAACTGACACATTTACATGGTACTTTAAAATTTCAAAACACTCTATATTCTCTATTTTATCTGCTGCTTTTTATTTTCCAACTTATGATCTTCCTATATGTAATATTTATTGCTTGTGCATATACATGATGTTCACTTGAATCATAGATAATTAGATTTAAGTAAGCTTTGAAGCCATCTATTTTACAAAAATTCTATTGATTAGCTTATAGTTGGTCATCTGACTTTTTAGATGATTATAGTAATGGGGAGCTCATTATTAGTTTGGGTGGACCATTTTCATTTTGGTCAGCTCTTGATTGTTAGGAAATTTTTCATATAGATTATAACATACACCCACTTAATTCTAGTTCTGTCTTCTGCAGCTACATAATGTGAATTTTTATTCTTTAGGATTGTTCTTTATTTAATATAGATTTAATGTCCCTTTTCAGACTTCTCTGTACTTCCTGATTGTTCTCCTCTGAATCTGCTCCAATTTTGACAATACATACTAGTTGATTGAATTAACTCTCCTACCTATTATATAGTTGATTCATATTGGTACCACTAACACTTATGACCACAAAATCCCTCCTATTTCCTTCTCTCCATTTCCACTGCCTCCATTTTGTTTATAGGCTTTTATTGCCCCAATGCTGGACTTCTTAATAGGTCTTTCTATCTTCACTCTCTTTCTCTTCTAATTTATCCTGCTTATGATTGCCAGAATATGAATCATCTTGTTAAGACCTTCCAGTGCATCCATATCTTCTATTAAATAAAGTTCAAAATTCCCTACCTGCTTTTTCTGACTTAATATATGCGGTCTTATAACTTCTCAAATTGGTCCTACTTTTGTCTTTGGGGCCACACAGATATCTGTATTATCCTAATGGACAAGCCAATCATTGGATTCAGATTAGAAGTAGAGGAAGTGACTATGTGAGAAAGACTTATAAAGAGACATTGCAGGAATTCATGAAATAGATATTAACTAGCAGAGCCATCAGCAGTCTGCGATACATGTATTTTTAGAAATTCTTAATCTGTAGTACAAAGAGTCATGTGTCATTTAGGTTCCATAATCTTGGAAACATGAGAGACTCTGCTGATAAACAACTGAGAATATGTGTTGAAATACTTGAGATCCCTCATGGGAAGAAGATTTTATTCCATCAGAAGTTTGGAGGACACTACTTCCCACAGACAGATTTTTTCCCCTTGTCTAATCATTACATGGAAGAAAAGTAAGTGGAACATATTACCTTGGGCTTGAATTTATCACTGTTTGAAGATAAAATCACTCTAGGATGATCTTATGCAGGACATCTGAAGAAAGGATGAGTAATGAACTGGGGGAAATTAAATATTCCTGTCTTTCTGGTGGGAAAAGCAAGGTCTAAGAAAAACCAATACCTTTGAAATGGAAACTTAAGATGACAAACAAAACTCAAGAGATGAATAAATTACTAGCTTACAGACATTCAGTTAATGGGATAAATAAAGGATCTGATCCTTTTAAACTGATTTATGAGACAATGATACAAATCCTGAGAAATATTTGTATCATTGTCTCATAAATCAGTTTAAAAGGACCAGATCCTTTATTTATCCTTTTGGAGTTGGAGGATTTGAGTTCAGTTTCTGCCTCTGATGTCTACTACCTGTTTGACATTGAGCATATCACTTACCTTTTCTGGGCTTCAGTTTCCACAATGATAAAATGAGACTCGTTGAATTAAATGGACCTTGAGGTTTCTTCCTGCTCTATATCTGAGATTCTATGAGATATCTGAAGTCAACAATTTTATCTCCCTAAGTTTTTATCTTCTGCAGGGCAACTATTTCTCATTCAATATAGCAATCTTTTTGAGATTGTATCCCTTCATTATACTAATTACCCTCTTCTGGTAGTGAATTTTGTGAATTTCTAATGCAAAATGTGGCATCCATAAGTGGAAACAATACTTTGTAATTTTAAAAGGGAAGAGTATAATTGGATCATCTCCTTTCTTAGATTGTTGTTTGTATACTTTCATTAATGCAGTTTATGTTAAAGGCAGTATTGCGTAATGGGTAGAAGTCAAGTTCAGAGTCAGAAGTGGGGTTTGAGTCTTGACTCTCAAAAACACTGATTGAATAACTCTGGGCAAGCCACATAACCTCTCAGTGTTCTAAATAAATCTCTAAGAGTTTAAATTGAAAATAGATGCCTATTTGCATTGGTAGAAGGAGTTTCCTTATTGAAAGTTCCCTTTGTCAGTGAAATGACAAATCTAGTCTATTAAAAACATTTTTTAAAGTAGCCACACACATCATTGATAGACAGCATTTTCCTCATTTTTAAACTTGAAGTTGGACTCAATGTTTTATTATAACATTCTTTCTAACTCTAAATCTTATAATTTTGATGATATCACCATTGTAATACTAATAATAAGCACGAACTTAGCCTTTTAAAGTTTATAAAGCACTTTGTCCATTAGATCATTTGATCCGCACACCTACCTTGTGAGGAAGGCACTATTATTAATCCATTATTATTCTCATTTTAGAGATGTGGAAATTAAGACTCATATATGTTAAATGACTTGCCCAAGGTCATAGAACCAGTAAGTGCCTGAGAAAAGAATCAAATCCAATTCTTTTTGGCTATAAATCTAGTACTCTATCCACTTTGAAAGATTGTCTGTTGAAAAGCTTAAGTCCACAAGATCACTACTTATTTATTTTTTTGAAGTTAGAAATATATTGACTTTGATTTTGTTTAATTTTAGACTGTATTAGTTTCTGACTGATATTGATTTGTGAGTCATATTTCAAACTTTTTTCTTTATTGATGTACTTGATAGGATTGGGCATTTTTTTAGAAACCAATTTTAATGACATTAATTTTTTGAGTAAAAGAAGTGAGTATGCCCATTAAAATGTTTAGTAATTCTTAGCAATGATGAGCAATGTGTCTGACAATCTTTTTTTTTTTTTTTTTTTTTTTAGAATTTTGCAAGGCAAATGGCGTTAAGTGGCTTGCCCCAGGTCACAACAAAGCTAGGTAATTATTAAGTGTCTGAGGTCGGATTTGAACTCAGGTACTCCTGACTCCCGGGCCAGTGCTCTATCCACTGCACCACCTAGCCACCCCTGGCAATCATTGTTGATGAATAAATTGATAGACTTTTATTACACAATGTTCTAAAAATGAATCAGGGATGTTGTGAGATATTAGATGTGTATATATATATATATATATGTACATATATATATATATATATATATATATATATATATATATATATATATATAGGATATAGCTAGGAATCACAAAATCATAGCATTTCGGAGTTGGAAGAGTTCATGGAGGCATTTAGTCTAATCCATACCTTAAAAAAAGGAATCACTACTATATGGAAGCATTAGAATTGTGATATGGTCCAATCACTTTAGAAAATTATTTGGAGTCATGCTCCAGAATTGACTTTAGTATTTATAACCTTTGATCCAGAGATCCCTTACCCAAAAGAATCTAAAATAAAAAAGTCCCATATTCACAACCTTTATAACTTTGTAAAGGATTAGAAACAAAGTAGATGGTCATTTATTCTGGAATAATTTAAAAAGTGGGGTATATAAATATAATGAAATATTACTTCTTTCTAGAAAATATGGTTATGAAGAATTTAGAGAAGAAAAGGAGGAAAAATTTACATGAACTTTGCCAAAGTGAAATAAGCAGAATCATGAAATAAAAAGAACAAAACCAAAAAATTGAATTTTGCTTTAATTTAACAAACAACAGCAAGGAATAATTTCCATGTACAAAGTAGAACTGAAAAGATTATATATAATGCGTAGATTTCTTTATATATATATATATATATACATATATATACATATATATATATATATATATATATATATATATATATATATATATATATAGAGAGAGAGAGAGAGAGAGAGAGAGAGAGAGGACTGAATGTTGCAAGCTTTCCTACTTATCTTTATTTCCTTCTTAACTCCCTTGTTTGCTACTATGTATTAAAAATGCTTCAATGACACTTTCCTTTCTTCTCTCCTTTTTGGGAAAAAAGTATTACTATTTCTCTTTTCCCACCTAAATCCTGCCTCCACATTAAAAAAAATGCAAATACTTTGAAGAAATAGGTCTAATTAAGCAAAAGCAAATTCAAGTCTGTTCTATGATCAAAAAAAGTGGGTCTCACTCTGTATGTCTCACTCTACCCTTTGGATTCATCAGCCTTCTAACAGAGAAGCTGGGAAACATTCTTCATTATATGTCATTGAGAATAGAGGTATCAAACAGGTAAAACTCTGATCTGAGATTAAAATGCAATTGAGAAATGTTTGATAAAATAAATAAAAATGAAATGCAATATTGGTAAGTGTTAATTTGTGGTTTTCTAGGTCAATATGCAGCCCACAGGGGTCTATTTCTATTTGAATTTGACCCCACTACTCTGGAGTCATGGCCAATTACTGTGTTGATCCAGGTTTTTCCATCTTTCAAAGTTGTTGTTTCAACAATGCTGATACTATCATAACTGTTCTTTTGGTTTTACTCACTTCCTTCTTATATCATGTTCATAATAGACTATCCCTTTCTTTTTTATGTAAAAGAAATACTCCTTTGTATTCATTCAGCTATCTTCCCAATTAGGTTCCATTTCTTTATTCCAACAAAAAAGATGTTCTAAATTATTTCTGTACATGTGAATTATTTTCCTCTTTGTTTACTTTGGCTCCCTTTCTTTGAAAAAAATGGAGTACTATGGGTGTAGAATATGTCTATACTGTTGGACTTGGGTGATGTATTGGAGAGTTTTGCTGAATTGATTTTTTTTCTCCTTTTTTATTCCACAATGTAAGGGATGAAGTGATATGGAGGAGGGTCCATGATGGGGGAGGGGGAGGCATGAATAATATCAATGTCAGTATTTACAATATATGTGCATGAGGGGAGGTAGCCCCAAGGTTGAATCAAGATCAGCAATATTAAATATCTTATACATATACATGAAATGTACCATCTAGACTATGGAGAATGAGTATATATATCATAAAAGGGTCTACAAATATTACGCTGGTATTATACAGAGAAAGCAACAAGCACATGTTTATTATAAAGGTTCAACCCAGTTTGTGAGGGATTGTGCAATCTGAGCTGAGGCACAGTTCCCTGCTGCCTTATCTCTGTCTTTCCCATATTTAAGGCTAAAATGTTCAAATTCAGATGTTTTTGTCAATGAAAATGACTGGAATTGCACTGAAATTACATATATAACATAGATCAGTGAACAAGTATTAATATTTATTTTATTTATCATTATTAGTCTTTTACTTTTTTATGATTTCAGTGAGGCTCTGTCTCTGCTGCCACATCCCTGAAGGGATGGCTCTTTGCAATAAAATGGGGAGTTTCATTTAGTGAAGAATTTTGAAAAAATGAATACTAAGATTAGCTTCCCTATTTACTGACCACATGATGATGGGAAAAGCACTTAGTTGCTATGAGTCTGTTTCTTCATATCTGTTAGGGATAATTGCCAGTGTCCCCACTGAATAATAGTTATAAATGAATAATGCAGCTAAGTTGTGAAATGGATAGCATGCTGGGGTTGGAATCAGGAAGATTTGAATTTCAATCTAGCCTTAGACATCTACTAGCTGTGTGACCCCAAGCAAGTCACTTAATTGTTGTTTACCTTGATTTCAACTTTAAAATAGGGATAATAATAGTGTCTACCTCACTGGGTCCACAGAAGGTTCCAATGAAAAGTTTATCACAGTGCCTAGAACATAGATGCTTAAAATATATTAATTTCTCTTCCCCTAATGCTTTCAAGATTACAAGCTACTTCCAGTGAAGTAAGGGATTCAATCTTCATAAAAGTCCTAAAAGATCCTTAGAATAGGTATTATTTTTTACAGGTGAGGAAACTGAGGCTTCAAGAGGTCAAATGATTCGCTCATGGTCACACAACTAGTCAACTGTAGAGATGGTTCTTGAAATAACAACTCTGGATTCCAAGTCGAGGTAACCTTTCTATTGACTCCATTACATTCCTCTCTCTATGTCACTGAACTTTTGTTAGGGTCAAATGAGATCAGATTTATGAAAGCATTTAGGACACTGTTTAGTGTGTATACATCAATCCTATTATATTTTGTTCTTTTGAATGGAAAGAAAGGACTTGTTAATTTTACAAAGCATATCAAAGTACGCAAATTATCCATTGAGTGGAATTTGCCTCCAGATTCCCACTGCTTAGTGGAAATTCTTTAATTTGTTCATGAATTTAGCAGTCAAGTATACCTGGGAATACAATGGATATGACTATGCTGACCACACTGAGGGAGAAAGAAAGAATATAAATTAGAGTTTTAAGTCTAGCAGGGGGAGAATCAAGGGGCTATTTCATGGCACACAGGGGGTATAATACAAAAAGTGTCTTTTATAAAACTCTAAGTTCCATGACAACACAGAGGCAAACTTCTGTCTTGAAGAGAACAAGGTTTGAGAGGTGCTGCCAGTCTAGCAAGGCTTAGGGTCATGATGGTAATGTATGTGGTCAGAAGAACTCAGAATAGCTACAAGATACCTCGAGGATCATTGTTGAGATCATTGCCTGGTCTTAGGTTACTTTTCAGCATAAGACTCTTCAGATAGACATTTCCTGCAGTTGGCTACTTGTGAAACTGGAATCTAACATTCAGTTTGCTAGTTAAACCTGAGTTGAATAAAGGAAGAGATGCCCACAAATGTGCCAACAATATGAAGTGGACCTTTCTACATTTTCATTTCATCTACAAGCTAAAGTAGAGTTAACTCTGGAAGTGATTACATCCAAACTGAATAAAATGAGACCATGTAAAACTAAAAAAAAACATGAATAGCTATAAGAGCATGGAAGAGGGGAAGGAAAGGGGAAAAAAAAGCACTGATAGAACAACTACTATAAGGAATGATTATGCATGTCACAGATTTTTATCATATTTGATTCTCACAAGAACCCTGAGAAGGAGGTGCTATATTATTCCCATTTTACACTTTAGGAAACTGAAGAATAAAAAAGTTAAGTGACTTCCCCAGGGTCACATGGTAAGAATGGCTTTGAATTCAGATCTTCCAGTGCTCTTATTCACTGTGAAACCCAACAATTGCCTCAAGATAGATAAAAGTAAGCAAAAGGAATAGAAGCAAAATTACATGATTTTCAAGCAATTGAAATGTTATAAATTTTTATGTTGTATATTTAATATGTTTTGTTTAGTCATTTCAATTGTTGTGACCCTATTTGGGGTTTTCTTGGCAAAGATACTGAGGTGGTTGGTCATTTCTGTCAAGTTCCACTTCTGAACTCCCTCAGTCTTCTCCAGGTGAGCATTGGAGGGGCCAGAGACAAGGATGACAAAGGTGACAAGTACTCCAGCAAGATCTTCAAGTGCTCCATTTATTCACCAAAACACCAATGTCTAAATACCTTTCCAGTCTCTAATCCACTCCCACTCCAGTGGCACTTAGTAAGATAAGACTCTGGTATTCAAGGACACCAGGTGAAGATAATTCAGAATGCTCCCATATACAACAGTTCACAACATATCCCCCTTCTTGTTTTTGAAATAAAATTATTGCATAATGAATGCCACATGAGTTGTAACCAAAAGTTCAAAAATAGTATACACAAATGTCAATTTAACAAAACCAATATTCCCAAATTCCTTGAAATACATTTTTCTCCAATTTACAAAGATTACAAGGTTTTTCTTTTGCCAGTAAAAAACCTTTCAAAGCAATCAAATTCAAAACCTACACTAAAAGAAGTAACATTTAACTTGATCTAACTGTTTCAGAGTTTAGACACTAACACACTTTCAACACAGAAAACAACTCTTTTGTATTTCAAACTTATCAAAGTGAGATTGTTGGATACCCTGGCAGGCACCAAAAATCTCAGAATATAGAAACATTCTCCTACCTCTCCAGGCCAGTAGAAAGATGAAAAATGTCCTATAGATGTTCAAATACACACATACACACATAGCCAATCAAGAATGATCAACAGAAATATAAACCATAGGCACAGATTTTATAAGACAAAATCCAAATTTCCCAATCCCAGAAAAAATCTTATTCTCCCTTTTTCCTTAACTAATTGAACCACGAAACTTCCCAATCAATAACCTAATTAAAAACATAGTCATTGACCCCCTCACCAAACCAGGAAGAAGGCACGGGGATCTCTTGATTTCTAAAACAAGTTTTTTGAGACATGGGTTTGAGCTTCAAAGTTCCAAAAAGGAAGACTTCCCTTCTCCCTCCCCCCTCCCTCTGCAGAGGGTGGGAACAGCAGAGAATGAGAGAGAGCTTTTGCAATTATTTAAGCTGTTGACAGTACAATCTGGAGTTGTTGCATTTTGTAAACAATAGTCAACACCATTACAAACTGTCCAGTAGCATCTGACATCTTCGCTCTCCACACAGGAAGCACAGCTAGTGTTCCATTCACAGCCCTCTGCTGCCCGAGCCATGCCCGAGGTGCAGCCAGCTGTAGGCTGGCAAGTGAAACTTGTGGCTTCTGAGTGCAATTCCTTGGCAGGGTCTGCATCAAAGTCTGCATCAGGGTCTGCGGCAACAATGAGATGTCTCTGAAGCTGACTGTAGATTTAGGGGTTTGGATCACATTTAAAGCACATAGTGCAGTCAGGCTGGAAGCCTAGGCAAAAAAGGAGCAGCAAGTAGGTCCTCCACATCCAGTTCATGTTGCTGGTACCAACTCCTGCTGAGCAAGAAGCTTCATGCCCTGGGGCACTGCCTTGGAGACTCTACTCCCACTGACTCCAAGATGTTAACTACCTGATTGTTTTCTCATTTGCACTGGTTCCTCTTTGTTTAAAATCAGACCCCAAGTAGCAAATCAACCTGTTACTTTCTCTAGAGTCTTCAGCTCTGGGATGTCGCCTGGTTCTCTTGCTTGTATCTGCTATGTCCTTATTCTGGACTTTACTCAGATAACTCCCACCTTTATTGTCCCAATTCGGACACCAATATGTTGAGTCCCACTTCTGGACTCCCTCAATCTTCCCCAAGTGAGCATTGGAGGGGCAGGAGACAAGGATGACAAAGGAGGCAAGTACTCCATCAAGATCTCCAAGTGCTCCATTTATTCACCAAAACACCAGTGCCTAAATACCTTTCCAGTCTCTAATCCACTCCCACTCCCGTGGCACTTAGTAAGATAAGACTCTGGTGTTCAAGGACACTAGGTGAAGATAATTTACAATGCTCTTATATACAATGGTTCCCAACAATTTCCATCTCAAATTCATTTTATAGATGAAGAAACTGAGGCAAATAAGGTGAGGTGACCAGTATTACACAGCCCTTAAGTGTCTGAGGTGAGATATAAACTCACTAAGATAATCATCCTGACTCCACTGTGATGTCTAGCTACCCAGTACTTAATATAAAAACTAACAAACTTACATTGTAAGGTACTGTTGTGTGTGAGAGTCCTAAGTAAACTTTTAACACCCCTTGTCTGCAAGCACTGGGGCATTGTTCGACTTGTAATTAGAGAAAGGGTTTAAACACTTACAGGGAGTTAAATAAATAGAGAACTTTTCAGAGAACTTTCCATCTTTGTCTCCCACCTTTTCAACATTTCGTCTGTGTAAAGGATAAGCTAGCCTGCAGGAACCCAACAATATATGATATATCATACATACATATATACTTTACATGTATATATAATACATGCATGCATGTTTATATATGTATATTTACCTCTCTTTGCGTATGTATTTATGATAGAATCTCTGAGTTAAAATTCCCTCAGAGTCCCTCTAGTCCAAAGCATTCCTTACTGAGAATCCTCAAACCAGTATTCAAACCAAGGACCATCCTATCTTCACTTGACCTTTTGTCAAGGAAAATTCACAAGGCAACCCATTTTCCTTTTGGAATGTTTTAACTCTCAGAATGTTTTCTATACATGGAGTAGAAATTTGCTTTGCTGAAATTTCTGCGCAATGCTTTTAATTTTGACTTCTGGGACCAAACAGACCATCAGCTTTTATAAACCTTTGAATGCTGGAAAATTCTTTTTATGCTGCCCTCCTCTTCTAGAGCATCTCTTTTCTGAGCTAAACATCTATTGTTCCATTAGTTCACCCTCATATTGTTTGATCTTGTAATCTTTCAAAATTTTGTCTTCTCTTTCCTTGACATTTCCCAGGTTTGTTGATACCCTCCCTAAAATGTGCCCAGAATTGAATTTTTTTATGTTAGATGTGGTCTAACATATCATTATCACTTTTCTAGTCCTGGACACTGTAATTTTCTTAAAGAAAGCTAAAAAAAAAACCCTTTGTTTTTTCCTTCTGCTAACTGCTATTTTTTTCTTCTATTAAGTTCTACTAAGTCATTTTAAACTTAAAATCCCCTAAATGTCCCAAATAATTTTCAAACAAACTACTAGCTAGGAAGACCTTCAACAAATTTCAACTTATTAATTTACCCCAATGCTCCATATTGTCACATTTTTGATTCCTGGATTTGTCATCTAGTGTGTTGGTGATTGCTTCTAACATTTTGTCATTTGCAAATTTGAAAAGCAAGTCTTACATACTTCTAACTAAGTCACTAGTAAAACATTTAAACATAGAAGACCAAGCTTAGATTCCTAGAGTCTCCTCTAGTGATCTTTGAAACAAGTTGGTGTCATTAATGACTACTTTTTTAAAGTTATTCCTTTATTTTTATTATCATTTGCACTGAAGTCTAGCCTGCATCTATCTAATTGATAAAGTTATGAGAGACATTGGAAAATTCTTTACTAAAATCAAGATTGATTAAAACTTACCCTTACCTGCAATTATTGCAGTTGTCATGGAGGTAAATAAGATTAGTCAGAAGTCTGTTTTGTTTTGGTTTTTTTTTGAACTTTATTTATTTAAGGCAATGGGATTAAGTGACTTGCCCAAGGTCACACAGCAGGTGATATTAAGTGTCTGAGGCTAGATTTGAATTTAGGTCCTCCTGACTCCAGGACTGGTACTCTATCTACTGCACCATCTAGCTGCCCCACATGACCTATTTTTAACAAAATTTAACTTTGCATTTTTGTGACCACTACATTTTTTTCCTAGATGGTCATGGTCACTAACCAATCTTTCAATAATATGTTCTAGAATTTTGCCAGGAATCTAAGTCAAGCTCACTTGAATATGATATGAAGGCTCCATCCTCTTCTCTTTTTTGGAATTCAGAATCGTTTCTGTGTTATCTTTAAATTTTTTTTTTCCTGAGAATTTCCTAATCCCTTTTTGGACTTTCTTTGAAGAGTTTAAACAAAATCATCCCACTAATCTATTTTTCTGGATCTTTTGTCATTTGTTATTTTGAATTTTAGACTGTTCTATCATTTTTTCTCCTCAAACATGACTTTTATTATGGAATTAGAGTATATTGATTAATGTTTACCAAATAACCTTTCCTCTCCAAAAATTATGCAGAATAAACTTTTGAGTTCAACTTCATTAAAATTCCATATCCCTTTTTTATATCTAAACTATAAACAACATAATTTTCATTGAGCCCTGATTTGTAACATCTGCTACTTCTGCAGTTGTAAATGCTCCCACTTGTAATTTCATATTGTCCCTTGTCACTTGGTTTGATTTGACTCCAGGACATCTCAATTTATATGTATATGTTTGTGACCGGATGTGTTATTTCCTTTGTAAGAGAAAAAATACTATGAACCAATGCATATTAATTTGTTCTGTTCAACTTAGAGTTTTAGGGAGTTTCCTGGCAAACTAAAAAGTTAAATGACTTATCTTGGGTTAGATAGAGTTCAAGCCTTCTGATTCTATCCACTCTATCTTGTTATTTTCTATAAGACTATATATGGACATTATCTATCTATCTATCTATCTATCTATCTATCTATCTATCTATCTATCATCCATCCATCCATCCATCCATCCATCCATCCATCCATCCATCCATCCATCCATCCATCTATCCATCCATCCACACATATATCACAGAAAAGAAAAGCATTTGTTAATATAAACTAAGATTTCGAAAGACTTGAAAATAATCTTTTTTTTCTTTTTGTATCAACTTTTCTTGATCTTGGTCTGTTATTCATTTTTATAGTCATTTTACTATATACATTTGTTTCGTACTTGTCTCATTGCTCAATTCCCTCATTAGACTGCAAACATTTTGGACAATGAGATTGTAGACTTCTCACCTCAACACAATAAAACCAGTAATTTTTATTAATGGGGTTAGTAGATTATAATCAGAACTTTATAGTGAAATAAACATATGTACTACATACCACACAGTGTTGATGTGAAGCACAAATGAAATAAATGTCAGTCACATATTGATATAATTACATTTTTGGTAATTGTATTTTCAAAAAAGGTGGGTAGAATTTATGAGGATAGATTAAAGGTTAGATTATATTCAGGTGTGATATTTAAGTGTCTGCAAGTTTCTGAAGGATTCTTAGGAGGAGAATACTGCTAAACTATTTTAAGTGTTCATGGATGATTGTCTGGAAATAGGCTTAGCTTAAAGTTGGACAGATTTGGGTTGGACAAATAAAAGGGAAGTGCTACAAAGAATAGACGATAAGAGGAGATTGTAGCATGATCATCCTTGGAGATCTTTCTGAGAAGAAAAGTATCTGTTGAGTATTGGTTAGCTTGATGGCTGGGGGATAGACAATGCACTGCCTCCATTGGTCTCTTCCATTTCTAGGATTCCTTGACTTATTAGGTTAATTTTCTTTTGTTTCCATGTTTGTGGCAGCATCTCAATCATTCTAACATGCTAACAGATAATAGATAATATACCTCAGGAAGTAAAGTGTCTTAAAGGAATATCTTCATGGAAAAAAAAATCAAAACAAACTTGATTCTATGGGATCATGATATAGGGGTTAAGATGAGGGGGCAAAGTTTGCTAGGTGCCATCTTTTCCTATCACAACAGCATATCAAGGGCAGATGGCATTGGCTGGAAAATTTCATTTATCCCTTTGTCCTGCCAAAGTGAGATACTCAGTGATTCTAAAAACATCCTCTGTGGGTTGAGGTTTGACAACCTACCATTCATTACAAGATTTATCTTTTCAATTTCCAGTGCTGGTTAGGGTATATCAGGCTTTAAAATAGGAATGGAGCTACTCATTTCTTTTTATGGATAATTAATTCACCCTTGCAAAATAGGATTTATGCAAAGTAAGAAGTCTAATTCTGAATGTAGAATCATTCTCTTCAGTGGACCAAGATCAAATCTCTTTTCTTTCATCTTACGCCTTTGAAAAGAGTCCAATAAGGAATTAAACTTTGTAGTGTGTGATGACAAAGAATAACGGGCAAATATAGTGCCATACAAGTTTCTGCAGAGTTCCTTCTATTTTTCGACTATTGTACATCATAATATAGACAAGCAGCTATGGAATAGTGACATGAGCACTGGACTAAGAGTCTAGGGAATGGAGTTCTATTCTAGCTTTGCCATTAACTTAATGTTCAATCTCGACTAAATCACTCTATCTTATAGTTTCATTTTCTTTATCTGTAAAATTAGAGGTTGGATTTGTTGTCCTTTAATGTCCTTCACAGATCCAAAATTCTGTAAATTAAATCCTATTCAAGACTGCAAGGAAAGATGTTTGTGAGCTATACAATCTTGGGCAAGTACTTTACATCTTTGAAACTCAGTTTTATTATCTATGAAATGATCCTACTAATAATTTTGTATTCTGCCTCATAGGGATGTTTGGGAGAAAGAATTTTGTAAATCTTAAAGGACTGTTTAAATATCAGTTATTATTATGTAATATTTAAAAATGGGCAACATAAGGATATTATTCTTAGAATAGTAGGTATCTATTATTCTTTTAATTTTTTTTTGAATGCTAAGTCCTCCTTTGCTGTCTCAATATAGCTTGGAAGGGACCCTATATTCCTGAAGGTTGGGCAAGGAGAAACAAGATTTGGCAAGACTTCACTGATCTGGAGACCTTAAAATCTTCTTTAGCTTGGCAATAAATTAAACGCCCAAGGCTATTTTAGATCAGTTTGAAGAGGCTTTTAACAGGGTTTGGACAGCAAGTGATGATTTTTTTTAATTAGGCTATAGAAATCTATGAATAATGTCATCTAAGGTCACCAGATGCTTTGTTGGAAGGACTATTTTTTGTAGATAAAATCCCAGATCCTGGATACAGTTATAGCAAATTTATTCAAATTCAAAGTTGTTGCAAGTTTCATATTTTATTTCATATATAGTCTAATGAATTTCAAAATTCAAAGTTATAGCAAGTTTCATATGTTTTTTCATATATAGTCTAATGGATAACATTTTCAATCTTTGTTGAAGAAATATAATAGATGTATGTATTATAAGTATGTGTGTGGATAAATAGATAGAGATAGATGCATCCATATATAACCTAGGCAACTCAGAGGCATAGTAGATAAAATTTATCTTGGGGCTATGAATACCTGAATTTGAATCATACTTTAGACAGATTTGTAATTTGGGGCAAGTAACTTAACTTTTTTTTATCTTCAGTTTCTTAGTAAATGGCAGAGCTAGGATTTGAACATTCATCCCTGACTTCTAAATCCAGTTCTTCTATTTCATATTTGCTCTGTCAAATTTCATTTTTTATTACTTTCTATTTCTGAAATCTTTGTGTGCCTCAATTTCTTCATCTTAAAAATGAGGCTGGGGATAATGATTTTTAAGTGTCTTTTAGCTCTCTAGGATTTATGCTATAAGGATATGTAAGGGATCAATAGAAGAGAATGACTGGGAAAGAAGCATCTAACTCAGGAGAGGAAAGCTAGAAGTAATTGTTTAAAAAATCTTCCTCTATGCAAATATGACTGCATTGATTCAACTTATGGATTAGGTTGTTTTTCAGAATGTAAAATGTCATTACAAAAGAAATTTGATTAGAAAGTTAATCCATCATGCAGTCTCTCCGCAGGACTTTCCCATCTAATTACAGGTAGTCTCTTTTTTCTCATGTTGCCTGTTACTTCTCTGCACATGATGCCTAATTAATACTTTTGCTTCACTTCTGGCCCCTATTACATAGTCACTCAGTGACTTCCCTGAGGGACACCAAACAAGTCTGGAATGAATGATAGTGGGGGAGAGGGCACTTAGAGAGTTGAGGAAGTAAGGAGGAGGCATGAAAAAGAAGATACAAGGTGGAAGATGACTTTTAAAATCTATTAAGTGGAGAGATTAGAAAGGGATATGGTAAAAGGTAGAAAGAGCTGTGGGAAATTATTGTTTTCTCTGGAGTGATGTCAAGAAGTTAATTGCTGATCAAAGGGAGTTGAGAAAAGACAAAATGACTGGTGTAAATAAATGCAACTCAAGAATCTACAGTTACTGTGCAACCAATGATTTGGACATATGTGACAAAATGAACAGTCTGCTATAGAAATTCACCATGAGAGTCTGTCATGAAAACTACCAACAATTTAAGGATCTTTACTTCTAGAAATCAGTAAATTAGTCAACATTTATTTTGGCAGGCATTGTGTGCGTGTGTTAAGTGCTGGGGAATACAAAAAATTATAAAAAACAGTCCTTGACCTCAAGGAGCTTATAGTTTAATGGGAAACTTATAATTCAATAAATATGGAGTGCAAAGAAGATTTTGCAGGTTCATGCAAAAAGGATGCAATGTGTTTCTGGAAAAGCCTCCTAGAGGAAGAAAGGGAAAGAATTTAGAAAAATTGTCTCATCTTAAATCACATGCCAAGACAAGATCAAAATGATATGTGATTTAGACACAAAAGGTGATGTAAGCAAATTAGGGGAGCATGAATATCTTACATGTTAGATTTATGGATAGGGGAAGAATTTATGACCAAAGAAGCATTACAGGATATGAAATGAATAATTTTGATTTTACCAAATTAAAAAGGTTTTATTTTTTACACAAACAAAATCAATGCAGTCAATTTTAGAAGGAAAGCAGAAAAGAGAGCGAATTGAGTTAAAGTGATAAGAATATGAGTAATTGGGGCAGCTAGGTGGCATAGTGGATAAAGCACTGGCCTTGGAGTCAGGAGTACCTGGGTTCAAATCCAGTCTCAGACATTTAATAATTACCTAGCTGTGTGGCCTTGGGCAAGCCACTTAACCCCATTTGCCTTGGAAAAACCTAAAAAAAAAGAATATTAGTAATTCCCCATCTATACACGGTAAAAAGATATAAACAGGCAATTTTCAGGATAAGAAATCAAAAGTATCTGAGGTCATATGAAAAATCTTTTAAATCAGTGTTTATTTGAGAAATACAAATTAAAAAATTAGTTAGGATGACAGAAAAGACAAATGACAAATGCTAGACTTGGTTTGGAAAAATTAGAACAGTTCTGTGGTTATTATATAAATCATTCTCCTGGGACTCACACATCTCTCTGCATCTATCAATGATGTTTAATATTATTGAATGCTAGAATGTTTAATAGAAAAAGATTCCATGGAATTAAAATGTTGCTGAATGACTTAAATAAATAAATACACAAACATATAGATTCATATATATATATATTTACATACTACATGTCAATATATATTATAAATATCACATCAAGATTTCCCCATATGTTCTTTCCTTTCTTTCTCCCAAAGAACCATCCCTTACAATAAAGAATTTTTTAAAAAGATAAAACAGTTAAAATAAATTAACCTATTAAATAAATGATTATATTAAAAAACCCTGAAGTTATATGCAGTGTTCTAAGCCTGGAAACTCTGACAGGTACAAAACTGCAGAGAAAACTTTCTTCTTAAATAACTTCTTTGGGACTCAGTTTGTTCTTTATGCCACACCAAGTGATTTCTCCAGATACAGACCATCTGAATCATTCCCCACTTCTTGTCTTCAAGATAGTAAGAAAGCAATCATGTTGTGCTTGATGTCAGGAAGACCTGAGCTCAAATCCTACCTTAGACAATGATTAGCAGTGTGACCCTGGGCAAGTCCCTTAACTGTTCTGGTTTCATGATCTGTAAAATAGAGATAATTATATGCATCTCACAGGGTTGTTAGAAGGATCAAATGAGATAATATTTTTATAGTGTTTTGCAATCTTTAAAGCAGCTGGTAATTTTAACTTTGTTTAGTTTCAACTTGGTTAAAGCCACTTATTTATTTGAATTAAATGTCTTTCTACTAGAAGGATATTCAACTAACTGATCTCCAGGTTCCTTCAAGCTCTGACATTCTATGTCTATATCTGCCTCTGTTTATTTTTTATGTGTTTTATATACACTTTATTGCACATTTGGGCCTCATGTATAATCAATGTACAAGGTACATTTATATGCCTATTTTATAGGATTTGGAGCATAATATTTTTAACAATTTTATATTATCATGGAGGTTTATAGTTCTTGTAGCTTTGTTTTTATGATATATTGTTGCCCATATCTATAATTTATTTGATAGTGAATCCTTGGCGAGGAATACAATCTTCCAATTATAGCATTGTGCCCAAGGGAAAATATGATCTTCTTTACAGCAGGATTTCTAGGAACATAATGAGAGGGGCTTGCCTGTATAATAAGAATGATGCAGTTTTTATCATTCCATAGGTCTCAAGTTCTGATGAAAGTCAAACATTAAAAGACAGAGAAAAAGATGAGAGACAACAGTTTCCTGGTGTTATGTTTAAGAAATTTTTTGACCCACATGATTTTCTTTAGAATGGTAAAGGACCTCTGGGATAATTTAATCTTATCCCTACCCAAATCATGAATTCCTTAAGTAATTTGTCTGACAGGTGTCCTTCCAACCTTGATTTGAATTAATCATGGACAAATATTTACTAATGTCCCACACTGTGAGAATTGGGCACAGTATCCTGCTTCAAATAAATAATTGAAGACTGACTAAACTCTGAGGATGTAAAGAAACTGCAAAAGACTCCATGCCCTCAAGGAGCTTCCCTTCCATTGGGGGAGAGGAGAAAACATGCACATTAAGTCAATATATGTAGGCATACTTATAGAGGAAAATGGAAGGCCTCTTGGAGGAAATTAGGAATTCTAAGATGGGGAGGTGAGGAAGGGGAGCAGCTTGGGCTTGCACCAATTTAGAGAGGGGTGATGGAGCACTTATGGGGAAAAATTGCAAGTTGGCCATGAGGTCTAGAATCATGAAGTGTATAAAGGGGAGAAATATGTTAAAAGTCTGCTTGTTTTTGAAGTACAAGATTAAGAAATACATTATGGATTGTAAAATCATCATATATATAGAGAGAGGATAAAAATATCTAGCTCCCCCTTTACAAATAAGGAAACTGAGGCCACTGAAATTAAGTCCAAAGTTATATAGATAGGAATTATCAGAGTCAGTGGCAAAAATTAAAGGGAAATAGTTGTACCCTATTATGTTAGTGATGCAGAAATAATAGCTAATATTTTGAACATTAATAACTGCAATGAAAATTTTCTACAGGATGAGAGAACCACTTAGGAAGAACCTAAACTGCCCATTAATTTAATAATTAACTTTGTATTTACTCGAATATGTGGGACAGTTAGGTAGCATAATGATAGTGTTAGTCCTGGAGTCAGAAAGTCTCTGAGTTCAAATCTGACTTCAATTGTATGAACCTGTGCAAGTCACTTTGTTTACACAGTGTCCTCATTGGTAAAATGAATTAGAAAAGGAAATTGCAAATCTCTCCAGTATCTTTGCCAAGAAAACTCCACAAAGAGTCCAGAATAGTCAGTTATGGTTGAAAAAGGACTGGGCAACAATTGATTTTATATATATATATAGTATCTCACCATTAGAACGTGAATTCCTTGAAGCAAAACCTCAACTGAATTTTTTTTTCAAAATCCACATGTTTGAAACATACTTGGAATATTGTAGGGGGTTAATTTGATGCTTGAGGTGTTGAATTTTTCACTTCACTTTTGAGATAGAGAAAGGTAAATGACCTCAAAGTAGATACAGTCAGAAACTTATTCAACAAAGCACGTTTTTAGATGACTTCTTGGAGCTGAAACCAATTCAGCAAGATTTTTAGCTGCATCAGGAAATCTGTGTACCATCCAGAACATTCTCTGATTAGTCTCACAGAGGCATCTCAAGGAGATAAACCATGTTCAGCATAACCTCTGTACTGAGATAGGAATCTTCTGTGACTTTCAGAGATAATCTTCAAAGATCTATCAAATTCACTTATCTAGAACACCCCAGGCAAATGAAATTATGGGATTTTATTAGAGATCTGGAAAAAAGTATTACTTTTAGATAATCACTTTCCTCTTGAAGGAAAGAACCAATATACATACATACATATATATATATATATATATATATATATATATATATATATATATATATATATATTTATTGTGATCCTGGGAGAGTTGTATTACTTTCCAGCTTGAGAAGGTAACTGGAAAAGCAGAAGGAAACTGGAGATTAGCACAAGAAGATAAAGGTTTCTTCTGGGAATTTTGAAAATTTCTTGAGATGAGAGGAAGTAGGGAATCCAATAGTGGCAGCATGATGACAGATGGTAGTTGTGATATCTGATAACTTCCACATCTGTAGTACCTTTCTTCAAAACCATGAAAGGTTACTTTGAAATATTCAAATGGAGAAAGGCACAACTCTTTTGTTTTAAATCACAGATGCTGGCTCCAGTAGCAGAGGGGGGAAAAACAGCAACAAAAACAACAACAGGAACTGGCAAAATTGGTGATCCTTAAACCCTTACCTATTGCCTTTCTTCTACTGTGTACATCCAGCATCTGTCTATAATGAGGTCTTTTTATTCTTTTAATTCGATCAATTTAGCTTTATTTCTAAGAAATGCCTGTGATTTTCCCTGTCTGTGTCCTTGTATCTCTGTTTTCATAGTATGAGGGTATGGGATAGCCCTGGGAGACAAATGGGAGAAATGACTTTTCTTAGTCCAAGACTATAATCTCAAAAGCCACCAGACCAGTTGACTTATTTTATAACCACAATTTCAAGTGTAAAATAGTACAAATTAGAGTCATTTTAAAAAGCCTACCTGATAGACATAAACCTAATAGTAATTCAAGTTTACATATCCATGTGTATATACACATATACTGTATTTATACACATAGAGAAATGCATGTGTATACTCATATATAATATATTGCTTATATATATATGTATATATCATATATGCACACACATGCTGGATATACTAAGAGAGCCAGAATGAATAGCTAATGAAGAGTTGTCCTCAAAGCCTGAGTTGACATCCCCATTACAATATATACTGGCTCTGACCTTGGAAATGTCATTTAACTTTTTGTACTCTAAACCAGTGAATTTAAACTCATATAGAAATAGGGACCACTCCTCTATGCATAAGAATCCCTAAGGCTACATATTGACAGTTTTAAAAGATAATGTTATTATGTTTTATTATCTTTTTATTTATTTTCTTAAATTTTCCAATTTCATTTTAATCTGGTTGTTAGTTTACTTAAGAGTGTTGTGGTCTACTCATTTTTGACACATCTGCTCTAGCCTATTCGCTAAAAATGTAAATAATAGAGAAGGTACTGACCTATATCAGTTGTTTCCACACAATGAAGAGATTGTACTATATGATGTCCTTATTTAGAAGGTTCCTATTGTAATGAAATCATGTCTAATCCTTAACCCTATGCATACATCATAATTACATCATTGTCTCTTGTAAACTAGAACCATTATTTTTCCATTACATTTAAAAGGGTCTATTGGAAGTTTATGTTGGGTTAGAATCACCTTTCAACTCAAGACACTTACATAACATGGTGGGGTGTATGGAGTGTTCAGGGAAAATTAACATCTCAGGTATGAGGGCTTGCCAAGCTCAGAAGAGGGTTTCTTATCCACCTTTGGTGTCCAACTTTTACCCAATTCTCACCTGTGGCTCCAAGAGGCTACCATGTGTAGTGACCACAACTTAGTAGACCTATCTCAGCAGACAAGTTAAACCATATTGAGGGTAACTGATGGACCTTAGTTCCATTAGTGAGTTAGGGAAATGTCTACCTCAACCATACAAATACTTTTCCTTGAGGAATGGGTAGATAAGAACAATTTATTCTAATTGCCATGACAATGCTTTAATAAGCAGGTGCTTTGAAGCCCTTAGAGCTTGGTTAGGCATCAAAGATGCCAATGTCATCTTCTGTATTCCAGGATATTGGCAGTCAGCTTGTTTTTTTTTTCCCTTGCCAGTGGACTTTGATGACTGGAAGAGAGAATGATCCTCATGACTTTATGCAATTCTACCTCATTTAAATCCAAATCATAGTCATGATGTTATTGTTCCTTTTGAAAACAAAAGATGAACAGCAACATACCATGATAAGACATAGGAGTAAAAGTGTATTACAAGAGGAAAAAAAGTTTTTCAATTTTGGGAGAGAGGGAGTTACTTTAGTAAAAAGTCCATGATTTTAGACTAGGAAATACCTAATCTCTTCTTTTTCAGGTAAGAAACTGATGATCAGAGATTAAGTGAGGAGAACTTAAACTCAGGACTTCTCACTACTGAATAAATATTTTAGCTCTTTAAACTGTTTTCTAGATATGATTTTCATCCATCCATATTCCTTGGGGATCATTTAATCTAACTCCCTCTTTTAAAGAGTTGGGAAAACTTAGATTCTGAATGGATTAATTATTTAGGAAATAGCATTTATTAAATACCAACACATGACAATCCCTAGGCTAAATTCTAGGATCATATAGAAACCCAGAGAATGTGAGTGAAGGAAAAGAGAAATAAGTCTGGGAAGAAAGAATGGAGCCAGTTGAGATGGGCTTTAACTGCCAAAGAGAGGAGTTTCTATTTTATCCTAGAGGAAGTAGAAAAGACTGTGGAAGCTTTATGAACTGGGAAGTAGCATGGTCGCCACTGCCCTATGCTTTAGGAATATCCATTTGATAGCTCTGAGGGTGAATTAGTAAGAGAAAGAAACCCGAATCCTTAAAACCCAGGGACTAATTAAGAGATATTTTTGAATAGTTCAAGTAAGAGGTGGTATAGATTTGACCTAGGATTGTGTCTTTATGAAAGGAATTTCAGCTCCCCAACCTCTTGGGCAGTGTGACATGGCAACCCATCTGCACAATTAATGATTAAATTAATGGGCAGTTTCGACTCATCCTAAGTGGATTTCTCATCTTGTAGAGAATCTTTATTGTGGTTATTAGTGCTCAAAATATTAGCTATTATTTCTGCATCACTAACATAATAGAGTCCCTTTAATTTTCACTCCTAGCTCTGATAATCCCCTAGCTATTTGATTTTGGACTTAACTTCCATGTTCTCAGATTCCTCACCAGTAAATGATATTGTACTATATGATGTCCTAGCTGGTTCTACACCTTATAATGATCATATAATTAAATTATTAACCTCCATAAGGGCAAAGGAGAAGAAAAGGAAAGGAATAAGGTCCTACTATGTATCAGGAGCTGTGCAAGGTGTTTCACAAATATCATCTCATCTGATGCTATAGTTAACACTTAATTTTCTGCCTTTCCAGAACCAGCAATTCTATTGATTTGATTAGAGGCTCTAAAAACAAGAGGTGGACAGAGAAAGGTAGCACTTCCTTGACAGGCAGATAGTTGGTATTGCTAAATGGGATGTGGAGGTAAAGCATAGAATGGTCATTTTCAACTCCTTATAAAAGTAACTGAGGCATAGAGCTAGAGCAACTTGCTGGCCATTATATACATAGCTAATAAATTTTAGACAGTATTAAAATTCTAGATTTCTAATTCCCTCTAGCCCATTGCCTTTCAGATCCTGACTGCTGCTTCATGGTTGAATGAAATCAGGGCTCTGGGGATGATCTTGATTCAAAATCTCAGCTGCCATCAGAAGACAGTGTGCAGGATGATAATGGCCTGATCAGTGGTGTCGAACACTGTGCAGCAGATTACATATTTGATATTCTGGAGACCAGTTCATTAACAGCATTATTCTAGCTGAGAGAGCAACACTTATATCAAACTGCTGGTTTTGATGGTACAGAGGAAATATAGTACTTTGGAGATGAATTAAACTTTGTATTAACTGAGTGATTTATTAATCTTTTGCGTCATCCAAGTAAGATAGAGACAGAGCAGTGAATGTTAACTTGCCATTATATAGGAAGCCATTTACTATACCTGATATTCATGCTTTCACTTTGGACTCTTTTGGAAAGAAATTTAGCTTGCTGGAGTATTTAAAACAGTGTGTGTGTGTGTGTGTGCACGTTTTTTGCATTCATTTGGTTAGAGATGGAATTGTGAAAAGACACTGGTGATTCTATTAAAGGTAATCCTGGCTCTGCTTGTTATTAGTTGGGAGACTGGGCAGGTCATTTAACCTCTGAATCTTATCTTCATCATTTATAGAGTAGAGATAACAATAGTACTTAGCCTGCAATAATGAAATAATAACAATATAATAGTATTGATAATAATAATTAGCAATTATATAAAACTTTACAGTTTATAAAATTCTTTATAAATATTATCTTTATGGTTCTAAGGATTAAATGTTTGTAAAGCACTTTGCAAACCATAAAGTAAATTAAAATTATTTGTGACAGAAAGGGTAAATCAAAACAAGATCTAGGTGTAGAACGAGGGAGGAGGAAAGAGAAGAGCCTGTGGGATCAAAAGTGAAGCTAATCATAGGGGTAAAATACTGACAAGAAAGGAAAAGGATAAGAATCAACATAAATAAATGAAGGAAAAACAAATTCAACAACTACAATTTAAAATGTCATTGGATTTAACAATAGGATAGAACATAATAGGGCAGAATGGAGAGGAAAACAAAACTTAATAATTTTTTCCAGAGAGGGAATGTATGCTTAAAAAGTTATATGTAGGATTAAAAATTAGAGTTAGAACCAGGTTTACTATAGTCCATATGATTCCAAAAGGGCAAGACTTTTAATCATATCATTTGAAGAAACAAAAATAAGAATCTTAACTCTAAAGAGAGATTAATAAGGACACAATAATCTGCTTAAATACAATATCACTGCTAGATTATATATGAACTAATTCTAAATTTATCAAAGAAAAATGCCTGAATTACAGATAGATATATTGATTGTTAGTAACACAGTAATTGTAGGAAATTGTAATGTTCTTATTTCAGAATTAGACAAATTTAGCAGAAAAAATGAAGAAGAGATTATAGAATCAGCAAATCAGCAAGAAGTATGACATCTTCTAAAAGGTGACTTTAAAGAACATACATATTTCTCAGCATTTCAGATATCTTTACAAAAATAGTATGTTTAGGGAAAAGATAATTTTTTATATAAATGTGAAAGGTAAAATTACTAAACATAGTCTTTATAGAGAAAGACAAAATTGTAATTAATGTAGATAAGAAAAGTAAAAGATAAAAGACCTAAATGAATATTTAATAGTGGTATTTTGAATAACAAATAAGTCAAAAAATAAATCAAATAAATCATGTTTGAAAGAGAATGGTGAGATAACCTACTAAATTTGTGAGTGCTAATGAAGGAGATATTTTGTTAATATCTACATAAATTAGATCTACAGCATTTCACTAAGACTAGTAATTTTATTTTAAAAAAAGGAAATGATGTTAGTCTGGAATGACCTGTTCTTGATGAAGCAATGATGACTCTTTGTGATAACCACATCTTTTCTATGTATTTCTGGGTAACACATTTTTCTAAATATTCACTTTTCATCCCTTTAATAATCCAATTTTGATGGGAATCAAATCAAACTTAGTGGCCTAAAATTTTTCAGAGTCTATGTTCTTCCTTTTTTTTTGGAAATTAAAATATTTGTTCTTCTTTTGGAAGTTCTTCTTTTAGTCCCTATCTGTCTTGATTTTCTTATCTGTAAAATAATAATAATAATAATAATAATAGCAACTAGCCCTCTGAGTTATTGTAAGAATAGAATAAGATAATATTTGTAAAGAATTTTGTAAACCTGAAAATGATAATCTCTATTATTAATATTCTTGTTTTTGTTGTTGTTGTTGTCATTGTGTAGTAGTTGTTTAGTAGTAGTAGTAGTAGTAGTAGTAGTAGTAGGTAGTAATAGTAGGTAGTCCTTTAATATTCAATCCTGAAACACCTCTTCAGTTCTCTATGGTCTTTCAAATATCAGTGACAACAATCAGCTCAACAATCATAGTACTTCATCCTAGTTTCATTGCTTGAATTAATTAAATACATTTAAGAGCTATTTTCTTAATTATTTTTGGTCAACCATTTTGATTCTGTCCTTTCTAATTAAAAGATTATTTTTAAAAGTTAGGATGTCAGAGTTCAAGAAGCAATCTAGTTAACCTTTCCTAATAATCCATTCTAAGCCACTTTAAACATAATTCCTCATATCACATTTTAAAGTGACAGAGCTCACAAAGGATCTGAGTGAGACAAGTTAGGAAGCAGTAGGAAAGTTCTGTGACATCGGGGTGGGAGCTGACTTAGAGCAATTGCAGGGATGTGGCTGCAGTAAAAGCTTCAGGAAATTTTATGAAGATAGGACAACCAATCAAACAGAGATTATATAGAACTTTTGCTGACCATAGGTGAAATTGGCACTGATTGGCAACTCTATTACCCACATAAGATTCTGGGTTAGAGTTCCAGGGCATAAAGCCATAGGAGATTGAAAAGCTATTAAGGGATGACATATTTTCCATGTTGAATGATTTACTGTTACTGTTTAAAATGAAGGTGGGAAAGGAGAAGCTACTTTAACCACCCAACCCTCCTTCCCCTTCCCCCACTTAACTTCTGTCTTTTGAAAGCAGATATTTTTGATGCATTTTCAATTTCAATTTGATGCAATTTCAATGTAATTCAATTCATTTTTCAATAACACTTGTTGTCTACAGGACAACTCTAGTCCATAAAAACCTATTTGTTGATGCTTGACTTCCACGCCGCCCCCCCCATGTAGTATTTGAACGGATTTGGAGGACTTTTTTAAATCTCCAGTAGCCATCAAATTTCCACAACTACCCAGATTCTAAGAATTTGAATCGATTTTAAATTAAGGGTGTTTGTAGAAATTTTCAACACAATGAAAGCCCAGCCATTGTCACAGGAAAGCATTGCCTGTTCTCTACAAAACAATCCCAAAACTGATGCTGGTCATCACATCTTCAACATTTCCTGTTTTTGATGCTTGGCTTTCCTACTACTGATAACTCCCTCTACCCACACCTTCCTTCTTTCCCACTCCCACCCCCTTTTACTATCCTGTGTAGTGATTTAGTAAGAGAAATTGCCACCACCACATATGAGTTTCAAGTTTTATTATTGCAATAAAATCCTTTATGCTGACTTTTCTCAAAAAAAATAGGGGGTATAGTTCAGGGATAGAGCATTTGACCACATATCAAGAGTTTCAGGACAGAGTGCTTATGATCAGTCACAATGCAACCCTGGTTGCAGTTCAAAGTGTAAAACTTGTGCCTGTAGGAGAGCAGGGAAACTGGTCACAGTCACAGAACCAAGAGTAGTTCTATTGCTTGCAACTACAGGGGTTTGAAGGTCCTTCTTAGGTGAAGGCCAGGCACAGTTGAGAAGAACAGTAATCACAACAGTTTTGAAGCATTGAAAACTTGCAGTTTTGAAAACAGCAGCATAAAAAGTCTAAAATTTGTAACAGTGCTTCCATACCCCAAGGTGAACTGAATCCAACTATAATATAATGATCAAAGTAAAAAAATAGTCTCAAAAATAAGCAAACAACAATAAAAAAGAAAATCATAGAAAATGGTATAAGCCCAAAAGAAGACAATAAGATAAAAACAGCTGCAAAGGAAACTTGAAAGAAAAATGTTAATTAGACACAAAAGTGACAATAATTCCTGCAAGAAATAAATAAATAAATATGAAAGGTAGAAGAAAATTTGGGAAAAGTCATGAAAGTGATGCAAGAAATAATTAAATTGGTAAAAGTAGCACAGAATGATAAATAAAATAATACCTTAAAAAATCAGAATTGACTTATAGTAAATGAAGCACAAAATTTCACTAAATAAAAGAACTCATTCAAAATCATTATGACAGAAACTATATATAGACCAATGTACCAAGATAAGGTCAAAATGGATACATGATTCAAACAAAATGGACATTAACATAAGCAAATTAATAGAGCAAGTGTTTGTCAGATCTGTGGAGATAGTTTATCAGATCTATGAAGAAAGGAAGGACTTATGACTAAATAAGTGATAGAGAGCACTATAAGATATAAAATGGAAATTTTGGTTAAATTAAATTTAAAAAAATTATACAAATAAAACCAGTACAAACAGAAATCTGGGAAACAGTATTTACAGTGGCTATGATAAAGACCTCATTTCTCAAATATATGGAGAACCAAATCAAATTTATAAGTATATATATATACATATATATATATACCAATAATTCCTCATTTGATAAGTAACCACAAGGATATGACCATGCAACTTTTAGATCAAGAAATAAAGTCTGTCTAGAGTCATATTAAAATGTTATATATCACTATTAATTAGAGAAATGAAAATTAATAAAACAACAAAACTCTGCAGTACCATTTCAACCCTATTGATTGGCTAAAATGATAGAAAAGGAAATGACAGATATCAGAGGGAATGTGGAAAAGTTGGGAAACTAATACACTGTTCTATTTGTGAACTAATCCAACTGTCCTGAGCAATTTGGAATGGTGCCCAAAGGGCAATCAAACTATATATATCCCTTGATTCAATAATACCACTACTAGATCTATATCCCAAAGAAATACAAAGGCAGAAAGGGACTTGTTTGTACTTAAGTATTTACATCAGTTCTTTTTTTGCGGTGGTAAAGAATTGGAAATTGAGGAAATTGGCTAAACACGTTGCTATAAATGAACGTAATAGGATACTATTGTGCTATAAGAAATGACAAGCAATCTGATTTCATGTAAACCTGTGAAGACTTATATGAACTGATACAAAGTGAAATGAGCAGACCAGGACAACAGCAACAGCAACATGATATGAAGATCAACTGTGAATGATTTTAGTTATTTTCAGCAATAAAATGATCCAGGATAATTCCAAAGGATTAATGAGGAACCTTCTCCTTGAGAAAGAATTGATGGAGTCTAAATGCAGACTATTTTTCACTTTATATTTTTGTGTGGTTTTTCTTTGGTCTGTTTCTGCTTTCAAAACATGATTAACATAGAAATATGTTTTAAATAATTGAATATCTATAGCATATATTAAATTATTTATCATCAGAGAAGATGGAAGGAGAAAATTTGGAATTCAACATTTTAAAAAGTGAATGCTAAAATTGTATTCATGTGCAGTTGGAAAAAATAAAATCCTATTAAAATTAGAATTGGGCAAGCAAAAGCTAATATTCTATGAGACATTAAAAACAATAAAACAAAATGAAAATATTGAAAAAAATAGAAGATTAATATTTAATTGGAAAATAACTAACTTGGAACATAAATTGAAGAAATATAATTTAAGAATTACTGGTGTTCCTGAAATTCATTAAAAGATTCTAGAAAATTTCAAGCAATTATACAAGAAAACTGCCCCAATAGCTTAGATTCAGATAGTAAAGAAGACATTGAAAGAATTTACCAATCACCTCCAAATTTCAGTTCTCCTGATCCATAAGAAAGTTTGTAAGTAGTTAGGCTTTTGTGATGCCTGTACTGGGATACTTAAAGTTGAGAGGAAGTTAGCTTTATCAGTTGACAGAAATAAACCCTTTCACAAAAGAGGTGACCTAAGCCTGGGAAAGATTTGTCCCCATTAGTGTGGGCCAAAGAAATAAAAATTATTATCTATCTACATTCTATTTATGGTTCCATTGGACATCCAGGCATCATTCCACTAATAATTCCTCATACCTTTGATGTGGGACTTACACATTTGACATGACAAGAAAGGTTTCTTACTTGACTCTTTGTTCTTAAATTGAAGTGGTAGAAGAATCTCCAGATCTTCTGCTTCAAAAAAAATGTATAGGAATTTGTATAGAGTTTTTCCTATATAGCATACTCTGTTCAGTGTATAAATTTAAACTCTATTCCAATATCATCGAGTCACAGTGAGGATCACAAAACATTTAGCAGCTTCCATATTACTGGTGTGGAGAATTCAGAATATGATATTCTGGAGGGCAAAGGAACTAGGATTACAATCAAGCCTCACCTACTCATGAAAAACTGACTATAATTCTTTGAGAGGAAAAATTAATATTTAATGAAATAAAAGACTTAAGTATTTATAATGAATAAAGAAGAGCTGAATGGAAAATTTGACAATCTAAAAGAAAACTCAAGAAAAGCATAATAAAGTAAACATGAAGGAGTTTATCATAAGAGACTCATATTTAAACTGTTTACATTTCTAAATGGGAAGATGATACATGTAACCCCTATGGACTTTATTGTTGTTAGGTCAGAAGAAGAAGAAGAAATGTGAACTATTTCAATAGAAAATAACTAAATTGGGATATAAATTGAAGAAATATAATTGAAGAATTACTGGTGTACTTGAAATTCATTAAAAGATTCTAGACATCTTGTTTCAAGAAATTATTCAAGAAAACTGTCTCAATATCTTAGATCCAATTGTAGAGAAGAAATTGAAAGAATTCACCAATTAACTCCAAATTTCTCCCAGTCTATAAGAAAGTATTGCAAACATAAAAAGAGTCTACAAAGACAGAGGAATGAGTAAGAATGAATGATTTCCAAAAAGAAAAATGAAGGTCTTATAAAGAGAGAGTCACTGGGAAAAGGGAAAAGGAAGAGGTAGAATAGAGGAATTTTTCTCATATAAAACAGGCACATAGGAAGGAACTTTTATAGTGGATTTCCATTTATTGTTGTAAAGTTTTAAAAGTACTTTATAGTGGCAAAGTGTTTTATCTTATTTGATCTGCACAACAATCCTGGTAGGTAAGTCACATTATTATCCTTATTTAACAGATGAGGACACTGAGGCAAACAGGTCAAGTGACTTTCCCAGGGTCATATAGTGTCTGAAGTAATGGTCTTGAACTCTGCCTGGTCTTCTTCTTCAAGTCCTTCACAATACCCACTGTCCCACCTAATTGCCCCTATGAAATTGACATGAGTTATGATAAATGTTCAGACTAAAAGACATTATAATGGAGTTGACTAATTTATGCATCCTGAGACCTTTAATTGCAAGAGTCTTTTATCCCCAATACAAGATAATCTGAGACCACAGGAAGTGATGTTAATGATACCACTGCTTCTGACCCGATGACAGAGATTCATAACTTTGAAGCTTCCCTATGTTCTTTGTGCTCTATATCTCAGGCAGCTTGCAGTAGACATTGTCACAAAATACTTTCACAAGGGCACACATAACACAAAGGAATACCAATTACACAGGGAGAATACTCCAAGCTGTATATTGCCCTGCTATAAGGAAATCTCACCTGGGTGATTATCTTTCCTCTTCCAAAGGGGCAGATAAACTATAGAGGAAGAATGAAAAGATCAGTCTAATGAGCTCCAACCCAATTCTGCTTCTACTTTATTTTATATGTTGATAATGGGTGTGTAGACTCTGGGGATGAATGGTATTTCATAGAGTTATTACTCTTTGTTACTGTTTTTCTGTATTTACAAATCACATACAGGAAGGAGAGGGAGGGAAGGAGAGAGAGAGAGAGAGAGAGAGAGAGAGAGAGAGAGAGAGAGAGAGAGAGAGACAGAGAGACAGAGAGACAGACAGAGACAGAGAGACAGAGACAGAGAGACAGAGACAGAGAAGCAGAAAGAGGCAGAGGCAGAGAAAGCAAGGCATACAGAGATACAGAGTCAGAGACAAAGAGACAGAGACAGAAAGAGAGAGAGACAAAGTGAGAGATTTTGTTTGATTAGGGTTTTAAAATATAAATTTAGTTCTAAATATTTATTTTTTTATCATATGGCAACTAATCAAAGAAAGTCTGTGCAGATTTGAAGTAGTGAGCTGGGTCCTCCATTATGGACCATACATTTTCAGAAAAGTGCTATATGGTTTGGCAATAGGTGGAATTCTTTATATTATGTGAGCTTAGTGCTTCATTTGATTGTTCTCCATCATGGTTATCAAAGATTATTTGTTACTGAGTAATTCCCCCCCCTTTTTTGGATTCAGGGACTCTCTGCATATTCTTTGCCCAGGCTACTATCCAGGCTTGTCCCTTTGAGAATGGGCCTGAGACTACAACTGAAATGCAGGATTACTTGGCTAGAGTGAGGAATATGGAAAGGCAAGATAGCTTCAGAGATAGATAGGCATGTCCAACTAATTTTTTTAGAATAAAACTATATTTTCAGAGTAAAATAGTATAGACAGTCTATCTTTTTGAATTTGAACATAAGACTGGCATCTTGTGAAAAGTTCCCTGCTTGATAGGCATTTGACAAACATTGTCTCTTTCCCAATGGAAATTTAGAAGTCTCCTCATTGCCCCCATTTCTTCCTCTCCCTGATTCATTGCAGAAAAGTCCAGTGCTTGAGAATAAGCAGCATTTTAATTTTAAAGTTCCATTCTCATTTCTGTCACCTTAGATTGGGGTGTGAAGAAGAGGTCACTGCCAAATTACCAACTCTAGATGAACAATTTGATCTTAATTAAAAAGCCTGATGAAACTCTCTCTGGGAAATGAACTCATTCAAATGGGAGATAATTTAAGCTCAGCCACTAAGGGCTTTTCCTTTCTTTCTTTCACCCACGATATAAAATTTTCATTTGATTCTCTGATATAAATTGAATTTGACAAGACAAAAGAAAAAGTTTTTTAGTTCAGATCATAAAATTATTATGTTGTATTAGTTAATACTGTGTTTTCCCAACAGAAAAAAAAAAATGAACTTTGGTTTTCTCAGAGAGTGTGCTTTTAGCTATGAGGAATTTTTTTCCCTAGAACTTTTTGGGATGTTGCAAAAGAACTGATATATTTTTTTCATGGTTCAAATCTTTATTTTTTATGTAAATATTTTATTTGTTTTCCAATTACATGCAATAGTAAGGTTTTGAATTTTTAAATTTCCCCCCCTTCCCTCTCCCCACAGAAGGCAGTCTGATAATCTTTACATTGTTTCCATGCTATACATTGATCAAAATTGAATATGTTGAAAGCAAAATCATATCCATGAGTAAAAATAAAATATTAGAGATAGAAAAATTGTGTACTTTATAAGACAACTTTTTTTTTAATTGAAGGTAATAGTCTTTGGGTCTTTGTTTAAACTCCACAGTTCTTTTTCTGGCTATAGATGGTATTCTCCATTACAGATCCCCTAAAATTGTCCCTGATTATTGCACTGATGGAATGTACAAGTCCATTAAGTTTGATCATCACCCCCATATTGCTGTTATGATATACAATGAGAACCGATATATAAGGGTTGGGAGTGGAGTGGCTGAAGTCTAGGCCAATGACCATTGCCCTTGTTGATTTTTCATCCCTGTCAGTCTAATAATTGCCAAGCAGCACCAGGACATTTTCCCCTTTCTATACAAATAAACCTGTGGTGAGAGGAGAAAGAGCATCATCAGCAATGAGAAGTAGGAACCTGAGTGAAAGAGAGAAAAGTAATGTGATCTCCTTGCTTCTAGTGCATCATATATTTCTTATTTTTCTATTTGTGCTTGTCATTTTCCTGTTAAAAATTTGTTAATGAATCTCAATTGCAATTGTATATTCAACTATAATCCCTAGGAAGATAATTCTTAAAATTTATATATCTGGAAATAATTACTCTATTAAACTCCAGTTCCTCATTATCAATTCTGTATTACTAACTGCCTGCTGGACATCTCAAAGCATTATAGAAATTTGGTATTGGTAGGTACTATATTCAAAGGGAATTCCTACCATAATATGCTTGACAAATGGGATAGACATTTCAAACTCAATTTGTTTAAGATAATTATTTCCCCCCTAAATCTATGCCTCTATTTCTTTTTTGAGGACAGTGCTAATCACACAGGTTGGTATCCCTATTCCTCATTTGCTGCCTTTTACTCCTGTACCATCCATTTCTTGCATTCATTCTTTTCTACAGTCACATAGCTATCATTCCAGTTCAGACCTTTATGACCTATCACCTGGAGTTCTATAAAAATCTTCTAATTGAACACTCTGCCTTTAGGATCTTTCTCCCTTAATTCATTCACCACATGGCTGCCAATTGACATTCCTAAATAACATTGTTTCTTTCCACCCTCTTTCCAACTCCAAAATAAATCTTCAATGGATTCCTCATTTTTCACAAGGTTGAAAGACAAGATATTCAGTTAGACATTTTAAGTCTCTCAGCAGTTTTCTTCATTTAAGGTTTCCAACATTTTATCCTATTTCTATCACCATATATTTGTGTAGGTGGTTCCCCCCCACCCCCACCCCCATGAGAAGGTAATCTCTTCTCATCTCTGCCTCCTGGAATCCTTAGTATTCCCCAAGGTATGATTCAGGTACCACCTCTTACAGGAGGTCTCCCAGTAATCTCCCATTTATTTGGTCACCCTTTCCCCTTCTTGAAATGACTTTATATTATTTTAGCTTTGTACACTTTATGTTTTGCCAGTAGGGAAGAAAAGAAGGATAAGAACATTTATGGAGCATCTGCTATGTCAAGGCACTGTTCTAAATTTGATCCTCACAGTAATTATTATCTTCATTTTATAGTTAAGGAAACTGAGGCAAACAAAGGTTAAATGATTTTCCCATATCTAGGAACTGTTTGAGGTCAGGCTTGAACTGCACTGTAAGATTTTGTAAGTCATTGTAAGATTCTTGAAGGTAGTCAAAGGTTTGGTTTTGCCTCTTTATTGTCAATTCCTGACACATGGGCAGTTGTATGTTTGTTTAACTGAAGATACTGTCCTGGGCTCTGGGGAAAGAGAGATGAAAAATTACATAGTCTCTATCCTAAAGTTACTTAAAAGCACCAATTTAGTTATAAAGACTAATTTCAGACTTAATTCTCACCTGGATTCTCTGTCCATTCATCCTCATCTTCCTTTCTTCATGCAATTGTAGTTTGTAAACAGAACTTATTTATATTATTGTTTAATGTTAACTTTCTAATAAAGTATCTAATTTCAAACAAGGCACTTGAGAAAATGTGTATACAAATAAACATTTTATAAGGCAGAATATTGTGAGCAAAGGATAAATACAAGCTGCTTTAGGAAAACATAATGTTACTTTTAGCTGGAAGAAATCAGAAAAGACTGAAGCAATGAAGTATATTTCTTCTGGGCCTTGAAGAAGAAAAATACTATAATGACATAAAGAGAAACATGGACTAAAGTCAGATGTCCCATGGTGAAGAGGAAAGAGTGATGACTCGAATCAAAGGACCATGGTTAAAAATCCACTTGTTTGTGATTGTTGCTTCTTTGATTTTAGGTGAGTTACTTGAAGTCAATTAAATTTAATTTTAAGCATTTAAATGATTTTCATAGGGAAGAATAATTTGACTTGTTCTGCTTGGCCACAAAGAGTTTCACTTTAAGTAAAAATTGTAGAGAAACAAATTCAGGCTCAACATTAAGAAATTAAAGTCCAGTGGGAGCTATCCTAAAATGGAATGAATAGCTTGGAATATATTGAATTCCTTTTCATTAGAAAGTCTTAAAAAAGGCTAAGTGATACGTGTATTTTGTAGACTATTGCACTACTTGAACTCTGAGGTCCCTTTAACCGTGTTTTTGTTATTTTTGAAATTCAGAGTTTAAAGAAAAAAACCTCTTCCAGTAAGGAAAGGAGAAAATCAACACTTCATTATTCTACCAACCCTTAAGCTGGGTTGTTTTTCAAGGGGATGCTCTATGCTTTATCTTATTTCCCTGCATAATTGCATTCATTATTATGGTTTAATTAGTACACCATTTAAAATCTCACAAATTTATATTTTTATTTCTGACCTCCTGATCCTTTTCTGCAATTATCTATAGAACATCTCTACCTAGATATGTATAGCATCTCCAACTCAACATAGCCAACATCAAGGGTTAACATTTCCTCCTAACCTTGGTCCTCTTGCTCATTTTACCGATACCACTAATGGCATCACTCTTAAAATATTAGAATAGTTCTCTGATATAATTGATACAATAGCTCCCTTCAGTGCTATAAATCACAAAGCTCTCAGACACAATAGTCTTGTGTAACTTTCACCTCCAACCTTCTGAACAAGGTGTCTATCAACTATCTTGGAGCATTGTATCCTTTCTCCAGAAACTATGAAGAAAGCAGAGGAGATCTGGGGATATCAATCTGCTATCTCTTTGCTCTGATGTGATCAGTATGTCTTCTCTTACTGTCATAGAATTCCTTACTGATTTCTTCTATTTCTATTCTTTGATATTCCTCATTGATTCTACCTTGCAGGAGACTCTATGAAGTCTTAAAGCTTGATGTAATCAGCATAGTATTGCCATCCACATATAAAAATAACTGGAAAATGTTACCATTCACTAATAATTTCTCCTTACTTTCCAATTTATTTTCTTAATCACAATGATACATAGGTTTTGTGAGCATGCATCTCACCTGATGTTGAATATCAGACCTATGAAAAGGTTTATTTCTATTATTACATAATCTAAGGAATCATAAATGATCTTGAGATGGGATATTGATGGGATGTTGTTGTAAAAGAGCCTGTAAAGTGGTATTTTGTTTCACCAAACTAAATGCTTTTTCATAATCAACAAGCAACAGGCATGATGAGATAGTATATTTCATGCTTTTTTATTTTATATATTTTACACATCTTAAACACCATTTAGTGGTGAGATGGCAATAGTATGCTCTATTTTTTAATATTGTTTGCAAAAATCTTGCTTGTCCCTATCAATGCTCTCATTAAGGATGCATCAATTTGTAGAAGTAAAATGAACAATCTGACTGAAGTTATATCTCTTTGGAAAATTACTTAAATATTTTATTCTTAAAGTCACTTTCTGAACACTTTGTTCTCTTTGTTGTAACAATTAACTTATAATGATTTAACTTTTGAATGAAATTTTTGTCATTATCAATGCCATTTCTGTTGTCCATTTCCAAATTTTCAATAGTTTAAGTAATTCAAGTTTAAAATTTCAAATTGTAGATGATATATTTTTCTTATTACTTTTTTCTGCTTATTATGTATTCTTAGTTTTGATGACTGGGGACTTTGCTGTTATTGATACATCTTGTCAGTTAAAATATTTCATTCTTTGTGATATTATTTGGTTTTCATCATATTTGGTCTTACCAATTCTTTTCTTAAGAAAATGTTCATGATGTGAAATTTTTCTTTGATCAGCAAATCTTGAGTCTTGCTCATTTAATTTTCCTGAACTATATATTTCTACAGATTCTTTTCCACTCTCATCTTCCCCCCCCTTTGCATTGAAGTCATGACATATCAAAGTGTGTATTATGATTTGATTTTCAGAGTCCTATCAAGTTCTTCAGAGAATTTTTCTACCATATTTACAAGCAAATGATGCTGAAATATTAGTTTCAATTATTTTTGTTAGCTTTTCTTGAATAGCAGTCAGTTCTCATTATTTGTTGATTCTGTATTTGTGAATTTGTCCACTCTCTAAAATTTATTTGTCATTCCACAATCAATACTGTAGTTATTTTTCATTATTCATCCACATGTACAGTGGCAAAAATTTGAGTCACTTTATATGCATGTTTCCAACTGAGATTAAATGAAATGATAATCTCAGCTTTTTTTAAAATTTCAGTTCTAATACTGTAAACAAATACTCTTTTTGTAGCAATTTAGTGCCATGTTTTTCACATTTCTATGCTTTTTGTTAGTGCTTTTACTGTTGAAAATGGTCAAATGCCCCCTAAGTGTAGTGGTGAAATACTGTCTAGTGTTCTTAAGGACAAAAAGGATTATGATGTTCCTTAAGGAGAAAATATGTGCTAGAAAAACTTCATTCAGGCATGAGTTATAGTGCTGTGTCTATGGGTTCAATGTTAATGAGTCAATACTACAGTAGATCCAGAAAAAGTGAGAGGAAATTCTGGATCTACTTGGATCTGTTTGTGAGGCCATTCTGGTATTCAAGTAAATGTTGTGACTAGAGTCTTGCAGGAATTTAGACCTTTATTTCCTTTAGTATCAATGGTTCAGTATTTACTAGTTTAGTACTTTTTTGCAATGTTATAGAATATAAAAATAACAATAATGAGAATTAACTGTCCTTAACATTAACATTACAAAATATGATGACCAGATGTGCCAAAAAATATGTCTTTTAACTTTTGGATATTTTTGTTTGCCCTTCATTCTCAAAGAAGACCATGACATCAGGGAAGTGATGTCATGAATGTGATTTGAATTTGAGTGAGGGGGTGCTGTCTGAATTTATCAGTTTCCATTTCTCCTCCAGAGCCATCTGAATCCAGTGGCCAAATATGAATCACGGTTTCCAAGACTGGAGATGGTCTTGGATATGAGGCAATCAGTGGTGCTCAAGGCCACACAGTAGTAAGCATCAAGTGTCTGAGGTCAGATTTGAACTTTGGTCCTCCTGACTTCAGGGCTGGTGCTCTCTCCTCTACACCATATAATTGTAAAACCACTTTTACTTTCTTTTCTTTACTTCTCCAAAGAGCCATCCTAAATGGATTGAGCTGAAACTATCATTTCTTTGTTTTTTTCTGCTGGTCTCATTTTTGGCAAGAATGTCAAGATTGATATGTTGAAACACTTCAGTTTGTCCAGAAAATATGTCTGGTCATTTATGAGTCATTGGTCAAGACTATCACATTTAGAACACAGTCAATTTCTCAATAAAGGATTTTTAGCAATTTTATCCCCTTTCTCACCTTTCTGATATGGTCTCTGTGGAAAAGAAAGAGGGTACATAGGATTCAGGGGCGTTACATTTTTTCTTTGTTTCATGGATCATCTCCAAGTGGCCTGACAGATGATGATGATATGCCTCTTCATCCTTGGAAAATGTATTCAATCTATTCTTTTTGTTAAACTTTTCTCCAGCATTCTGGAACCAGTACTGTTGTTACCAGACAGGCTACATAGTGCTCGATATGGAGTCAGGACTGATGATTTTGAATTTTACTTCAGATTCTTAATAACTATATGATGGGAAATAAGTAATTTAACTTGACTCAGCCTCAATTTCTTCATTTGTAAAATGAAGTAAAATGGAACTAATCTCACAAAATTGTTAATAGGATCAAATGAAATAACCTGTGCTTTGGAAACCTTATAGTAGTTTAGAAATGTGATGATTAATAACATTTTAATTATAATTGCTATGATTATAATCATTATCATAATAATTATTACTATCGAGCATCTGGTATATCACTATTGACATCATTTAAAGCTTTTTCAAATAGCACATGAAAAATCAAAATAATTATCAAATTTAGAGGGTGGAAAATTTTTGTTATTGTTTATTCTGTCAGTTAAAACTGATAGAAATATTGTAAAGAAAAATGTTAACTTAAGGTGAAAATCTCATTGAAGCAGAAGAATCTAGTTCTAGTAAAGAACACTAAAGGATAATACCTGTAAGGAATACCAGATAGGACTAAACAAAAAAAATTATTAACACATAACAGTATTATAATTCACCTATTTTCTCATATTTGCAACTTTGGGATCATCTTCACACCTCTTCCATGCTTCTTTTTTCCCAATTAATTAGCAATTCTTGATGATTCCACTTCTTCAATATTCTTATATCTATCTCCTTTTCTCTCTTCCCAATTTTAGTGAAGTCTATAATCTCTAGTTCTTGTTTTTCTTCATAACTATATTGATCTCCTTGTAGGTCTTCTTCCTAACCTCCTTTTTCTCTCTAAACAATTCTTCACACTGTTGTCAGAATAATCTTTCTTGTACATGATTTTGTTGCCTGCCCTTATCTGCTCACAAGACCTTCAGTGACTCGGTTGCCTACCACATAATGATCAAACTCATTTCCCTAATATTCAAGGCCCTCCAGAATTGGATATCACTTTATCTTTTCAGACATATTATTTTCTTCTTTGTACTCTGTGCTCCAGGGTTTTTTCCTCTACTATATCACCCTGCCTCCTTTAATTAATAATGATATTAATTACTTTAATTCCCTACTTTATCTTAGTAGAAAGTCTTTTAGGTATTATTGTGGATAAAAAATAAGCATCACCCAGAGAGAACATCATAGTTATGAGTCTTTCTGCACTTGTCAAGTCCTGTTCTTCAGAACATAGGTACATAATTTTTGTCTTGGTCTATACCAAGACTTCCATCTTGGAAGAAGCTTTGCTGGTGATTGGGATTGTTTGGCGAACTCAGGGCAGCCTCTCCATCACAAGGAACATCAGTAATATTTTAGTATTGATCTAGATATTTGACATAATATATTAATTAGCAATAATGACATCATCTGATGTTATCGGATGAGTCATAAAAGGAGAAAGTGCTTAGGGATTTGTTTTTTTCCCCTTTTCCTTTGGATCTCCCTTTTTTTGTTGATTCTTACAGTCAGGTAAAAAGGAAGAGATGACAGTAAAATAATATTAAATTTTCCAATAATTCTAAAGAATTTTTCCAAAATGATCAAAGAATTTTGTCAGAACTTGAATATTTTTCCAGTAACATTAACATACCTGGACCATAGTAACATATTAAAGCAACTGGATTGCACAGAGGATAGAGTACAGGGCCTGGAGACAGAAAAACTAATTTTCCTGAGTTCGAATCTGGCCTCAGATACTTGCTATCTGTGTGAACTGAGGCAAGTCACTTAAAACTCAGTTTTCTCCATGCAGTTCCTCTGTAAAAGAATTTGGAGAAGGAAATGGTATAGCACCTTTGTTAAGAAAGCCATAAATGGAGTAATGAAGAGTCAACTAAGATTGAAACATCAAAATGACAAAAGCAAATTTCTTAGTAGTTAATAATGGTCAGTAACAGTGAAGTTGCTTAGGCCAATTATGTCTTTATAGCACTAAAAAGGAAAGAGGAAGAATATGTGAAGAGGGTTATTATTATCTGAATTTTTAAAAAATGCTTCTGAATTATAGTGAGTGATATTGAAATATTTTGAAGAATCCAAGGAAACAGATTGTTGCTAGGTTTCATAGCTCTTCTTGCCTATTAATCTTTGCCTCCTCCCACTTCGATTTGTTTTTAAATAGTGTAGTGGAGAAAACAAGTGTGAACATGTTAACAAATGTTCAAATTCTGGCTCTGACATTTAAAATCTGTATAAATTTGGGCAATCACTTACCCTTTCTGGCTCTCATTTCACTACAAATTTAATCTTATATTCCTATGATTCCTTGGAAATGGCTTCTGCCTGAGCCATGAGATTATCCATTGATCTTCTTTTTTGGATATGTGATTCTAGTCAGCCATCTTAAGACCTGAACTTGTTGCTTGATTTACTGTATGTATGTGGGGTGGTAACATTATAAATCTGGAACTAGACAAACACATATTTGGAAGAAATCCTTCTTTTGGTCTTTCCTCTTAAATACTCACTTTATAGGATCTGAGAATTAAAAGCTGGAAGGGATTTTATGGATCTTATGGATAATCTAATTCTTTCATTTTATAGATGGAAATTCTGAAAGACCTAAAAGAGTTGGTATCTGTCCAACTTCATACACACAGTATAAGTAGGACATAGGAATTCCAGTCCTCTAATATTCTCAAAGATTTTCTATTGGAAGGTACCATAACTGTCATCTAGTAGAGATTTGTGACAAAATTGCCACTGGGAACAAATTAAAATATTTATAATATTTATTAAATTTATTAAAAATAAAAATACAAAACAATCTTGATAATGCTAACATAGTTTTCTAAGTCAATATATGGCATCAGTGATCAATTTCTTTTTTTGAGTTTGATATCAGTGATCTTGCCAATTCCCTATTATTCCCTAATATAGGGAAACGGCCTGAGAGAGTCTAAGTAAAGTTTTTTCAAGCTTACACTTGAAACTACATCGAGTATTTGAACTGATCTGAAGGCCAGCACACTTTCCAGTATGCCATATTATCTCCCTTTACATATTATGAGGTTACAAAACAAAATGCTAGGTGAGGTTTGATGAAGAAGGTTGTTAGCCATGTCTCCAGATATTCTTCTCTATCCAAAGATTTCAGATAAACTCCACAAACATTTATTAAGTGTGCATCCTATGATGATCATTATGTTTGGCATTCCAGAAAATATAGTTCCGATAAGAAAAGTTCCATTTCTCATAGAGCTCATAGTCAATTAAAAGAATTTAGTATATACAAATAACTACTAAAAAAATAATACATGATGCATTCTTTAGATGTGTAGTTCTAGTTCTGAGGCTTATTGATTCAATCATCCCAATGAGTTATTCCCTTGACTTTTTACTCCATTATGGTTTATACAAAAGTCTATAGCTATAAAGAGCTTATGGAACTTTGTATTGTTTCTAATAAGCATTTCTACCCTAGTATTTTGACCCAAGGAAGTAGGATAAGTAGCAGCAGGTGACTGATTGCCCTGTATTCTAGGTCCTTTCTTGTTAGGAGGAGGGTAGTCTTGACTTTCTAAAATTCGACAATTTCAGTCCTTTAAAACAGCATAAGAATTCTTGTTTTCCAATTAAATGGTACATAAATCACAGTTTGATTCTCTTCACACCCCCCCATATCTAGCAAATGTGTCCAGAGTTGGCTTCTTTCAATACTGTGTGACTATGCTTTGTGGGTGATTGGGAAAAAAAGAGAATGAGATAGATATCAAATATTTGCATTTGCAAAACATATTTGAACCCAAAGCCAAATAATTCCTGATTCCCTGACTGTACATTTCATAGAAATCTATAGAAGCATCATCATTAATTATGGGTTCAAAAACCAGAAGAACTAAAAATAGGTGAATTTAAATTAAAAAATCAATATGAAATGTCTGTTTACATAGAAAAATCAAATCAGGCTCCATCAAAAAACTACAAAATAAATTATGGACTGTGAAATGACTTTCCTGTGCTTTCTCCCCTACTTTCAGGGAGGCAACACACATCTGGACTGAAAGTCAGTTTTAGCTTCTTCCTTGATTATAACATCTGCAAAGGCAAGTCAGCATAAGGGGAAAAAACAGAACATTTGCAAGATTAAAGAACGGTTTATAATCTTGGCTTTTCTGTTTCCTTGCCATGCAACAGTGAGTGTGCAAATAGGTCTTTGGTCCTTAGTTTTTTCACTCGAATAGTAGGCTTTACTATTCATTCTGCATGCTTTACAGGTTATTAGGAGGAAAAGACTATAAGGTTTAAAATACAAAAGAAATGTGTTATTATTAAACTGAATCAGAGAAAAAGTATATCTCATCCCAGAATTCAGATTTGTACACTGAATTATTTGCTTTTCTAGTTCACATCTTGTCACCATACATTTCCCTGGGCCAAGCAGGTCTACCTTGTGGCTCAATGGATGATGAGGCTCCCATATCTTCAGGAGGATGCTTAACCATTCAGGCATTTTATTAAGCCTTCTGATTCCAAAGGAGAGAATAAAGATGGTAACAGACTTCCACAGTTAGGTGACAAGCTGTAAGTTTTTACTTTTATTGTGATTCATTAATGGAGATGGAAATGAGCCAAGCCCTATTCTGACAATGGAATTTCAAATTGGATGCTTCCCAGTAATGGGGGAATTTTCATTCTATAGCAAGTCTTCTTTCAGTGGGGAATTTAAAATGGCTTTACTCATATAATTCTATTGGAATTGGGATTTTAGAGTTAGAAGGAACCTTAGTAGTAAGTATCAGTGCTGAAAAGCACTTTAAAGAATAAGATGTGAATTGAGAGGGTCTTGTAATGCCAGCTGCCATCTTCAGTAGAGGATTTGATTCCCCATGACAAGGAGGATGCCTGCTTGATGGATGACAAGAAAATGATCACTTGTCAGATATATCATAGCGGGAAGTCCTTTCAAGTATGGTCAAATTGGAGTTACTTTCAACTCTCAGATTCTATGCTTCTGTGACCCAGTTTAACCTCTCTCATAATAAAGAAACTTAAGATCAGAGAGTTAAAGTGATTTTCCCAAAGTCACCCAGCTAATTAGCAGCAGAGTTGCAATTAGATCCTACATTTTTTGATATCTAGGACAATGGTATTTCCTTTACACTATATTAACAAAGATCAGGGATTAGTGAATCATGAAGAAAGTGATAAACTATTTCATCAACTGAGTAGACTTGAAGAGGCAAAGAATACATTCATCAACAGTAACATAATTCAGTTGTGTTTTAAAGATTACATTGACTGTCCCCTTTCATTCACATTATGTCATAGCTCTCAATAGGAGATCCTCCCTGCCCACCTCATCCTATTGTCTCCCAGACCTTGGAATTCAGTGACACTGGCCTGCCTCATTTATCTCCTGACTTCAGATATTTTTACAAATTCCATCTTCTATAGGATGCCTTTTCTGATCTCCCTCATAGTGATTTCCTTCTATTGTATTATTTGGATATATACCTTTGTATATATTATTTGTATGCAATTATCCCCATATTACCATTACTTGTGAGTGCTTTGAGATCAAGGACAGCATTTCTTCTTTTTTTTTGCTTTGTCAGTATTTAGTTCCTGGCACATTATAAAGAAATAAATGTTTTCTGACTGACTTATATGCTAACTGGATGAAAATTACATGATTTCCTTTGAACTGTGACAATATAAATCTTTCTTTGCTATGAAATTAAAAAATGCTATTGGATTTATTCTACATCTGAGTTTTATTGGTACCTTGATGAACTAGATCTTAGGGTGGATCATATACTTTAGTTATTATTTTATATTGTGTTATATTTAACAGAGTTATAAGAAAGCTGAGTGGAACCATCAGGAAGCATACACATATCCTTTCATGAGCAATGGCTATATTGATTCAATTATGAATTCAGAAAAAATGAGGTGGTGGGGAGGTGGTATAGGGTAGAGGATAGGCACAAGTCGATAAAGCAGCTGATGAGAAAATGCCCAAGAAGTAGGGAGTCCAGAGAAGTATGAATGGGTCCCTGCCTGAAATAGTGGGCCAGGTAAGATACTCACCAAGAATAACAGATTCTTGAGAGGTACAAAGTTGTATATACTCTCACTGGTTTAACTCAGTTCAGTAAACATCAATTAAATACTACAACACTCAAGGAGATGTTTTAGACTCTGATACAAAGGAAAAAAAAGAAATATGCCCTGCCCTCAAGGATCTTACATTCTAATGCTGGTTATATTGTTATACAATGTGGTGTTCAGAAACAACTAGCACCTCTGGTATAAAGGCTTGATGAGTCCTTTTCAGAGCTGTTCATTCACTGTTGGTGTCTATCTGGCAGTCAACTCTTACTTGTGGCTCCAAGAAACTGCAGCATGCATAGCAGCCTTACTGGAGGAAACATCTGGTAAATAGGCTAAATCAGGACAAGGGTAACTGATAGTCCTCAAATCAGTCAGTGAGCTAGAGGAATATCTATCCCTACCATGTGAAGACATCCCTTGGCAAAATGGATAGATGAATGTAATTTGTTTCAATGACCATGAAAGTGATTGAGAGAGAGATAGTATGGAGTACTTAGAGCTTGGTCAGAAAGCAAAGACACTACAGTCAACCCTGAACCCTGTAGCCAGTTGTCTTGGCTTTTGTCTTGCCACTGAACTTTAATGACTCAAGAAGTGAGACACTGAGGTTGATGACTTTGTGCAACTCTGTCTCACTTAAATCCAGTTCATGCATTATTGAAATCATCACCCTATGATATCACTGATCTTTTTTTTTAATGAAGGATGAACAATATCATCGCACAGATGAGTAAGTACAAGATTACTGGAGGAAATCAAAAAGAGTTGCCCTTAGTGTAATTAGGAAAAGTTCCCAAAGGAGATGGTACCTTGTTAATCTCAAAGAAAGGTAAAGATCCTAAGAGATAGAGTTTGAGGTGGTTAGTTACATTTTAGGCATCTAACACAATCCATATGAAGACACTAATGTTGGAGAGGGAATATTAAGTTTAGAGAAGAAGTAGGTTAGTTTACTAGAAGTTAGAGTGCAACATTTCATAGATTAAAAAGACAAGCTCAATGGGTCTTCAGTATCAGACTGAGATAATTTTGCTGGGGATTTTCTGTTTTTTCCAAGAATCAACATAATAAGACCCCTGAAGGTTTTGAAAGGAGGAATGAAATCATCAGATCTAAGTTATGTAGAGGACTGATTGGATAGGGGAGCATGTACTTACTGAATTTAAGTTTTGCTAATTTGTAAAACTCATTAGAGTCAATCATGGTTGTTTGACTGGGTGTTGTGTTAAGAAGTAAAAACTTGCTTAGAGATAGAGATCAAGATGCATCTGTCATGAATGATAGGAAAGGCAGGACTGTGGTTGGAATATATATATATGGTATGATCAAGATCAGACCTTTGAATAAAGCGGTTATATGTAGGAATGAGTCAAAAGTAAGAGCCCAGTCAAGGAACTGTTAGTCTAAGCCTAGGAATAAAAGAACGTGAGAAATCAAATAAGCAGAATATGCTGTGGTTGAGTCATTTTGGTCATGACTCTCCACGACTCTCCATGACCATATTTGGAATTTTCTTGGGAAAGATACTGGCGTGTTTTCCATTTTCTTCTTCAGTTCATTTTACAGATAAGGGGGAAAAAAGAGGCAAACAGGATTTAATGACTTTCCCAGGGTCACATTGTAATAAGAGTCTGAGGCCAGATTTGAACTCATGAAGATGCCTCAGTTAGCTACCCCCCAAAATGACTAGTAACAGAGAGCAGATTGATTACTTTCCATAGTGTTTCAGATAATCATTTTTAGCTGCCTTTTTTGATAACACAACACAAAACCTGAAAACCTGAAGTGGCTTCAGATTATTAGTGAAAATCATACCTGACTAAGAATTCTCTCTTTTACATTATCAGTTAATGGTTATCTAACCACTCTTCAGAAAACTCCAGTGAGAGGCAGTCATCTACCTACCAAGACAGTCCATTCCATTTTTGAATTGTTCTGGATATTAGAAAACTTTTACATGTATTCAGGCAAAATCAGCCTCTTTGCAACTCTAGGACATTACAGCTGGTTCTACAATCTGAATGCTAGCTCAGTAAATTTACTCCCATTTCCAGAGAATATTTGTTGAAGTGCTTGAAAGTATTTGAAGATGAAATTCTGTCAAATGTTTAAGCATGTACACTTGTAGGGTGTTTGTAAGTACTTCTTTACTCAGAACCATTTTATCTTTCTTTTGCTTCTGGATCTGGATGAAGAAGATTTGAATTTGAATCCTGACTTTGATAGTATATCTTTTTATATTGACATTTTGTTTTTAGTTCTAAAAATATTACTGATGATTTTGTTTTTATATCTCACCCATTTATATCTCTTGCATAGTAAGTTATTGTTTACACTATTTAATAATATTTGAGATGGAAGACATGTTGACTTGTTTCTGAAAATATGTGCATTGTTCAGGAATTGGCAAAATATGGCCTGAGGTCTGTCAGATAAGAATTTTTTTTTGCAGAAATGTGAAAAAAAATGAAACTCCAAACCATCCTTATAAAAACAGGTAGTGGGCCAGATTTGGTCCTTGAGCTATAATTTGCTGATCCCTCTTCTACACCCATATTTCCCTATTTTTGCAATGAAAGAAAGGAAGTGATTTTTTTTGCCATTCTTCTTTGGAGTCAAGCTTGGTCATTATGGTTATACAACACTTGATTTTATTTTGTTGTATGTAAAATGTACATATTATATTCTTAATTCTATTTATTTCATTTTGTATCAGGTAATATAAGTTTTTTCTGTATTTCTCTGAATGCTTCACACTAGACATTTCTTATTGCAATGTAATATCATATTACATTCATCTGCCACAATTTATTTGGCCATTCCCTGACTGATGGGCACAACCTTTGTTTTATGTTCTTTTCTATCACAATAAAGTATTGCTTTGGATATTTTGTTGTTGGTGGAGTCTGTCTTTCTGTCCAGAATTTATTCTCTGTGTGAATTTGAGCAAATCCCTTAACCTCTCTTGCACTTTACTTCTTCAACAATAAAACAAAAACAATAGCTGTTTATTTCTAAGGTTTGTTGTGAGGATAGTGTTCTATTAAATGATATTTAAATATGAATCACTTTTAGTAGAATTACTCAACAAATACCAATTTTTTAAGCAAACTAGAAGACAAAATATTAAATTTCAATGTGTTATGCTCTGAATTTCCAAGCACCTATTTTAGAGTACTGATGCTTTATTGAATTTGTTTTTAAAAAAAATTCTGGGAGTTTTTCTCCCCTCCCCCTATTTCTTTTTGTTTGTACCATGTTGCAGAAAGAATATTGAATTGAGAGTCGAGACTGAGTTCTACTAATTCCTCAACTAACTAGATTGTGACCTTGGACAAATTATTCATGGAAGTTTCAAGTACCCGGTTTCAGAAAGAAATTGTTAGGCACATTCATTCTCATATTCAAATACACATTTAAGCATTCCTGTGCTAAGTGCTGTTGGAGATACAAATTTTGGTTTGGACATAGCATTTGTCCTCATAAGACTAAGATTCTAGAAAAAGGAAATGACACATGTACAGATCTAATCAGTTGGTCAACAAGTATTTGTTAAAGACCTATTTGTGCCAGATATTGTCATAAGTGTTGAGAGGACAAAAATCTTAGAGATGATCCATGTTCTCAAGGGACTCACAGTGTGACTGGGAAGACAACATGACTATGTATGAACAAGATATAGACAAGATAAACTGGAGAAAACATCCAAGGGAAGGAACTAAGATTAAGGAGGATCAAGAAAGCCCTCTTGAAGAATGTTGGATTTTATGAGAGATAGAGATGAGAAGGTTGAGTATCCTACCAACCACTGGATATCCGTAGTTTTGGGAGATGAAGTATCTTATTGTAGGACTAGAAAGGAGAACAATTTCACTGAATAGTATAGTATATGTTATTGAGTACATGTAAGAATACTGAAAAGGAAAGAGTAGGAAAGGTTATAAGGGCATTTGAATGATAAACTAATTCTAAATGAATGATCAATGCCTCAAACGAGTAAGAATTTAATATTGGAGAATTTTTTTTTCAATATTCCTAGTCTAAGGGTATACTGATGCCAGATTGCTAACTTTTCATTGTGAGTATTTACACCTTAGAAATCAGCAAATGCTACAGATCAGGGCTTGGTTTATTGTTATATTGATTGCTAAACTGATTGTCTAAGACTTAAGCAAGTGATGGAGGAAATGTTGATAATTCAAGTTAAGCTTAAAGCTATGTTGTTCTTAAACTGTTTTTCCCCTTCTGATACCTGGTCCTTAAACACTGACTAGCACATTCCTAGATTCTAACCTCTTGGTTTTCTCTGGGTTGGTTAATTCACAGTCAAACAAGCAAATTGAAACAAATTCCAAGAGCTATCTGCCAAAAAGGAATTGCCTTAGGTCAGACTTATTTCCCTTTAACAGAGACTATTATCAAAAGAAATTGATTGTAATTTATGACTTCTCTTGGCAATTCTAGGAATAGTTAAGATATCAAAAGCATACATTTAAAAACGAAGCCCAAATTGTACAGCGTTAGGCTCAGCTTTAAGAGAAAAAATGCCATGATCACCTGCCTCCCCGGAAATGGTGAAGAATGAGGTACTGCAAATTGGGAAGTATTCAGACTGGGTAATGGAGAGAGGTCTTTCCAACGTTCTTACTTGACTCTTTTATTCTTTAGTTAACATTCATTCTCTGCCGTTTTCTTTTGGCCATTTTCTATACATTTTTTTAAATATCATTGCATCTCCAGTATATTTACATTGGTCCTCTTAGAAAGTTCTTCTATTTCCTTCTTATAGGACTAGTTTCTGATCATATCTTAAGAATATAATTCTTAATAACTTTATTGTTTCCTCGGGTCATCTTCCTCTTCAAAATATCGGGCCTTTGGATGATAGTTTCCCTTTCCCTTAATCCTTCAAAATTGACAATCTCCCAATCTAGGGCCTGCTACCCTCAGCATCTCTATCATGAGTTCTATGATAGAGGGAATCTCTTAACTTCAAGGTTTTTGTCATGTCTTCTTTTGCAACCAATTCCTCAAAACTGAAGAAAACCAAATTGATCCATAATATGATTTTGCCATGAAACTTCCTTTTGAAGGAAGAAAATTGTAGTACATTTCCAGTTTGGTACACCTTAATTTATAACTTCCAATTTGGAACATAGATTTGGAATTGGAAAAAACTTTTGAAGTCATCTAGTCTAACACTCACATTTTTTTAAAGATAAGGAAATTGAGACTCAGAGAGTAGAAGTGACTTGCCAAAGATCATAGAGTTAGTAAGCAGCAGAGCAAGGTTTTTAACTCCTGCTTACCTGACTTTCTTCTCTCTACCCTATTCATAGAATAGCGCAGATCCCAAGTCTCATGTGATAGCTGTTTTTAATTTTCTTGGGAAAATTTTAGGATGTTGGAAAGAGGTTTTTAATCAAAGATATTATTTAATCTTATTTGTCCATATAAATGCAAGGGAGAAAGAGATGAGGTTTACTTGATAAGCCCTCTGTTACCCCAAAGAAAAACAATGCTTCCTTCCAATTTTGTTATTTTTCACATAAATATCTTTTGCTTCATTCTCTTGATTAACATCAATCTGCATGTGATAGGATCTCATGGAACAACACCAAGAATAACAACATACCTTCTGTTATCGTTCACCTTTGTTTTCCCTCCACACTGAGTTATGTATGATGCTTTTAGAAGAAATTTTTATGACTTCACAAACTAGTCCAAGTTCTATGATCTCATCCAATTCTGGCCACCTTGGCCAAAAAGCCAGCACTTTAACAAACAAACTTGGCATTTTTTATATTTTCCTCACATTTTAGCACATACATTTGGGGGTATAAAATATTGGTCCCTTGCCAAAATTATTGTGCCAGCTCCCCATTTGAATGTTAAACAGGCAACAATGATGCACTATAATTACAGTGCTTGAAATGATTGGAAATAAATTGGCACTCCAATTATAGATGCATGAAAGAGGTGCCAGTATATCACAGTCAGTCCATTAATTTCTAAAGCGGTTCCAGGCCATCTTGCTATTTCGGTGACATTTGTTATTCACGGCTGCAATGAATCATTCTGAATCATGGTGCCTCAAAATTAACAAGCTGAAGGACATTTATACCCAAAATATTCCAGGCTATTTTCCCCTTGCAACAAATGTAACCCAGGATATCGTATTGGATTTATTTAAAGGATTTAAAATATTGGGATTTTGATACATTGACTCCCACTTTTGGATGACTCATTGCTATGTGACCTTGAAAGGGTCACTTAATTTTTTTTAGGCTTCAGTTTCTGTAATTGTAAAATAAAAAGATTGGAGAAGATACCATCTCTTGTTCTAAAACTTCAGGATCTTATTACTTTGTGACCCCTGAATTCCCCCCCCCAAATATTAAACTCATATTTTAACTCAAATGCATGTATGCATATGATGTAATCATGGTGGGGAACCATCCTTTACCAATTCGGATCACAGTTCATATATGACTTACTTACTAAGTGATATGGAGGAGGGGAGACCTGCATTGTATTACATATGTAAGATATCTATCTATCTATCATCTATCTATCTATCTATCTATCTATCTATCTATCTATCTATCTATCTATGTAGTGAAAATGGAAAGTAATCTCAGAAGGAAAGCAGTGGGGGAGGGAGGATGGTAGGAAGAGACCTCCTAAAGAAGATGGAATTTAAGTCTTGAAGTAAGTCAAGAAAGACAAGGGATGTAGAGGAAGAGGAGGAATTTCTAAGCAAAGAGGACAATGAATGGCTATGGATTTGGGAGATGTTTGTCATACATAAAGCCATTCAAGCCTAAAAGTAATCTTCTTAGGTAATTGACATAAATATTATCTTTTCCATTCAACAATGAGATGAATATTGTTTACTGATAAGTTGGAAAACTATGACCTTTCTCCTGGCCCTCTGATGTCACATCAAAGTCTCTTTCTGTGACATGATCTCTATGACAAAGATATCTTTTGCTACAAGGGTAACATGACACTATGGACTCAATTAGTAACCATTTAATTGGAAGCACGGTGATAACTGCATCTTAGATTTAGAAACAAAAGGGAATTTAGGGGTTGTCTTGCTCAACTCCCATATTTTTATAGATGAGGAAACTGAGACTCATTGAGGTGAAGTGACTTGACCCTTGGTCACTCAAGTTGTAAGTGGTAGAGGCATGTTTGTATTGAGTTTCTCTGCTTCCAAATATAGAATTTTCTACATGGCTCTAATGTGTCTTATATAATGGAAAGAATGAGCTTTGAATCAGGAGACTTGGGTTCAAATTCTTAGACAGCATCTTCAAGGACACTAACCAAGTCACTTCATTTCTCTAAGATTTCCTCTGTAGAATGAAATTCTAATATTCACAACTCTTTACCTCATCAGCTTGTTGTGGAGAAACTTTGCAAATTAAGTTATCTCTTAATGGCAGTTGAATGGTATAGAGTATAAAACATTCTCTCTCTCTCTCTCTTTCTCTCATCCCATTCACCCCCTTCATTCTCAACAAATTTAATTGTTGAGGTGAAATAATCATTTACTCTATTCACTCAAATATGAAATTCAAGAGAGAAAAATACGACCTTTTACCAAATTCTTGTCTCTTTCTGTTTTCTATTGCACTAGGATGAGAATTAAACAACATTCCTCCCCTCCAAAATTCCACGTGAAAAGGACAATGAATTTAGATTGAAAGGAGCCTTGGAGATTATATGTTGCCTCTCTCTCATAATTACACATTGGAAGAAACTCAGGCCCAGAGATGTAAAGTAACTTTGCTCATATTCACCAGTTAGTAAGGGGCAGAGCCAGAATTTTAATCTAAGTTCTCGGATGCAAATTCTTCATCTTTCTATTAAAATTTTCAAAGAGCCTTAGGTTTACAAAGACCTTTCAAATAACTTTCCTCCTTTGATTTTTGCAATAGCCCTTGAGGTCCACAAAATATTGCATCCATTTCATTAGATGAAGAAACTGATTCAATGACTTTTCTGGTCACACATTTAGCCACACAATTAGAACTGGGAGAAGAATCGAGATCTTTCATTTTTAAGTCTGCCGTTTCTTTGATTTATAACACACTGCTATTTACAGTCAATAGAGCATCTGTATGCTGCAACTTCTTTGCCTCCAATCTCTTAATTTTAA